>NW_026712250.1:10513337-10753337 GCF_030504385.1 Musca domestica | reverse complement strand
CTGTTTTTATTGTCCGCTCAATTAGATTTATTTAAGTGTTTCTATTGAATTTTTCTTCTCTGACCCGGCTCAGCTTTCTATAAATTGAGTATTTCGCAGATTGTTGTTTTTATTTATTCTAAATCACAGTGGCAACACAATACAATTTTGTTGTTGGTTTTTGTTCTTGCTCTTCCACTATTATTTGCAATTCAATGGCCCATCGATATTCTGTCAAGCCTGAAACCAATAACCCGATATGCTACACATCATTTACACTGGACATTGGAGCGTATGATTGATATGTGAAAAGATTGAAAGGGAATTAAAATAAATTATACGCCACAGGATACCATTATCTTTTTATTTAAACTCTATAAATTTTAACGGATTTTTGTTGGGAATTTTGAAAATGTTAAATATTTTATATTGCATTTTAATACCCAAAAATCTATAGCCTTATTTATTTTCCATTTTTTTCCTTATCGTTTTTCGGCTGTTAGTTGTGTGAAAAACTTACATGCAACCCGAATTGAATTTTGCAGCCATAAATTCAATTGTATTTAGCAACATTTTTCCCGACAACAATAGATAAATTGACTTTTGTTCACCCAAAATGTGAGAGGTAATGCTTTTTTTTCGAAATTTCCTCTATTTCATGGCTTAGGCAACACAATACACTAAATGGCAAAATATTTTTTCTCTTAAGTCATTTTTACTCCAAGAGAATTTTTCTTAATTTTTTTTATTTTCTTATTTTGAAAAAAATTATTTTCAATCACATTTCACATCATCAAAATCAAAATTTTTTAATTTGTTTTTTATATTTTTCTTCCTTATCCCAATTTTTTTGATCTATTCTCGTAATTGAATTTGGTGTATTCAAATCAATTTTCATGTCGTCAAATGCCATTTGGCTTTCTGCCGATCCAACACACATTGATTAATGACATTTTGCCATTTAGTTTATTGTTGTTTTTGGTGCTATCGGTGTAGGTCATGAAATAGAGGAAAATCCGCAAAAAAGGCATAGCTTTTCACGAAATCGTTGAACAAAATCAATTTATCTTTTGTTGTCGGGAAAAATGTTGCTAAACGTATTAGAATTTATGGCTGCAAAATTCAATTCGAGTCTGAATGTCAGTCATTTAGACAGTTGATAGGCGAAAAACGATTTATAAAAAAAAAAAAAAAAAAAAAATGAAAAAAAAAATGAAAATAAATTAAATAAATCTTAGGTTCTATGGGTTATCTGAATATTAAATTCCCGTTTAAAATATTTAATATTTTAAAAATATCGAACAGAAAATTCACTAAAATTTATAGAGTCTGAATGAATAAAAAACTGGTATACTTTGGCGTATTATTTATTTTAATTCCCTTTTAATCAATCCACGCATCAATCATACGCTCCAGTGTCGAGTGTAAATGAAGAGTAGCATAATCGGGTTATTGGATTTTCACAATTTTCCTTTTTGTTGTTGTTGTTTTTTCATATAAAAAAGGAAAACTATTAAATTTTTTCTATAAACTATTTCTATTTATTGAATTGATTTTCTCTAAATGACGTCCCGTGGCATAGACATACACATACATGTATATGTCTATGTATGTATGTGTATGTGCCAATGTTAATTGAACAAATTTATAGTTTCAGGCTTGACAGCATATCGATGGGCCATTGAATTCGAATAATAGTGGAAGAATAAGCATAAAAACCAACAACAGCATTTTTCCTATTTTTCACTGTGATTTGGAAAAAAATAAATGAATAAATCTGTGAAATGCTCAATTCAAGCGAAATAGTAGAATACGCCCGGCCAGGCCAGAGAAGAGTACTGAATAGAAATCCAATGCAAATCCTGAATTAATATTAATTGAGCGTAATTTTGCAGTGAGTATTTAAAATTTTAATATTTAAAAGTAGAAAAATCTTAAAAATGTAATTTTAAATTATGATTTTTTTGTGAAAAAATTAAAAAAATATATATTTAAGAAAATAGTATATATAGGCGAATTTTTTTATTAAAAAAACATTTATAAAAATAAAAAAAAAATATTATTAAAACCCCACGCTTATATATTGGCGAAATAATATTTTATTCGACTAAAAATTTCTTATATATTTAAAAAAATATTTTACTAAAAATCCACACCTGGGAAATAAAGAAAAAAATATATTTTCATCAAAAAAGTGTGCTAAAACACATTTTGCTCTTGATCTTCAAAAAAAAAAAAAAAAAAAAAAGAGATAAATAAATAAATTTATTTTATTTATAAATAAATTTATATATTTAGAAGACTTTCCAAAAGAATTTTAATTTTATTTAATTCTTTGGTTCCTCTTCTATTGAGCTTACGATCTCGTCACATGGGTAAAAAATGTTTTTGTCATAGAAGTTATTTTTAAAATATCGTCTGGGGGAGAATATCCCCGACAAAAAACAGGGGAACTGATGAGGATTGGTGGCTCTTTCCGAAACCTAGCTATTCCCTGCCTTACCCCCTGGTAAACATTACCATCGTTCTCCACTAATAAACAAACGCTGTTTTTATAAAAACAACAATAAAGGAATAAAGCCTGACCATTTTGCAAAAACAAAATAAATAAATAATAATAAAAATAAATAAATAAATAAATATAAAAATAACAATAAAAAGCAGCTAAGTTCGGTCGCGCCGAACTTTTAATACCCTCCACCATTTGGAAGGAACTTGAAAATTTCCAAAAAAAAAAAAAAAAAAAAAAATCCGAAAAACACCATACGAATTTTTTTGCCATAGGTTGTAGTACCCGTTACGAACTTCAAATACGAAATTCGAAATAATTCCGGTAAACAATGACGTTAAATTCATGAAAATAACTAATATCGAGGGGAACCGTTATATCTATTACGAACTTCAAGTACCAAATTTGAAACATTCGCGGTGATTAATATCGCCTAAATCACCAAAACACCGAAAATAGGGAGGTACCGTCATATGGGCGCTATACGAAGACCTGCATTCGAAATTTTTTGCCATAGGTTGTAGTACCCATTAAGATCTACCAATACGAAATTTGAAAGGATTCCGGTGAATAACGTTTCTGAAATTATTAAAATACCAAATATCGGGAGGTACCGCCATATGGGGGCTATACGAAGACGTGGAGCTGCATACGAAATTTCTTTGGCATAGGTTGTAGTACCCATTAAGATCTACCAATATGAAATTTGACAGGTTTCCGGTAAATAATGTCGCAAAAATCATGAAAATACCTAATATCGAGGGGAACCGTTATACGGAGACAATACGAAGACTGGGACCTGCATACGAAATTTTTTGCCATAGGTTGTAGTACCCATTAACATCTACCAATACGAAATTTGAAAGGATTTCGGTGAATAATGTCCCTAAAATCATGAAAACATCGAGTATGGGGAGGTACCGCCATATGGGGGTATACGAAAACGTGGACCTGCATACGAAATTTTTTGCCATAGGTTGTAGTGCTCATTACGATCTTCAAATACGAAATTCGAAATAATTCCGGTAAATAATGCCGCTAAAATCATCAAAATATCGACTATCGGTAGGTACCGTTAAATGGGGGCTATACGAAGACATGAGCCTGCACAGACAATTTTCAGTCTTAGGCTGTAGTGTATATTACGAACTTTAAGTACCAAATATTAAGCGATTCCGGCTAAAAATGTTGCTATTATCATCAAAATACCGAATATCGGGAGGTACCGTTATATGGGGGTTATGCGAAGACGTGGACCTGCATACACATTTTCTTGTCATAGCCTGTAGTACCCATTACGAATTCTAAGCACGAAATTTGAAACAACTACGGTGAATAATGTCCCTAAATATCAAATATCGGAGGGTACCGTGATATGGGGCCTATACGATAACGTGGACCGAGGTGGACCCATCTTCAAACTTGACCTGCCTGCAGACAAAATACTGATTAGTGTATAAATGTAACTTCCTATCATTATTCGTTTTGACTCTAGTGTGATTACAACAGACGGACGGATGAGCGGACGTTCAGACGGGTTTTTTTTTATAAAAATGGTATATTAAAAAAAATATATATAAAAAAGCAATGTAGTAATTCACGACAAATTAAAAAAAAATGCTAAAAAAATTATTAAAAAAAACACATTTATAAATTGGGAAATTAAGATTTAATTAGAAACAATCTCTTATATATTTTTAAAAATTAAATTTTTTTTTTAATAAATATACACATTTGTTTTTTGGAAGAAGTTATTTTCATGAAAAAAATTTCCGGTCAGACGGGTATATTTAAAAAATATATAAAAAACAATGCGAAATATTTTATTAGAAATTCATGGCAAATTAAAAAAAAATGCTAAAAAATTATTTAAAACCCACACTTAAAAATTGGGGAAATAACATTTTATTAGAAATAATCTCTCATATATTTTTAAAAATTATTTTTTTTATTAAAAATCCACATTTGTTTTTTTGGAAAAAATTATTTTCAGCAAAAAATTTTTCATTAAAACACACCTTGTTCCTGATCTGCGAAAAAAAGTATATTGAAACCCCTACTTTGGTAACGCATATACAAAGATATTCCTGAAAACATCACATTGAGATTGTTTGAAAAATTAACCCTTTAAAAATTCGAGTTGCTGTCGGTTTTTTGTTGAAAATTTTTTTAATTCTCATTTTATTTTTTAAAAAATTCCTGTGTGTCCTGTGGAAAAATAGTTTTAAAAAATTAGGTTTCTGTGAATCTTAAAAAATATATGGTTTAAAAAAGTAATCTTAAATTTATATGCGCTTTGCGAAAAATATTTAAAAAAAATCCATTTTTATTTAATCCTGGAAAAATTATCCTGAAAATCTCCCTTTGTTGCCTCAGAAGCCATTGATAAACCAGTAAAGAAAGTCCTAAAGCTGGACGGGGCCGACTTTATGATACCCTACACCACTTTGCTAATTAAGTAGAACTCCGCATATCAATTAAAAGTTTTTATGGGAGAATTCAATCATACACGCCATGATTATAAGTATAATTTAAAGTTCAAAGGACTAAATATGCCGAAGCATTTGTATCTTTTAACTTCGGACATGTATTTCCCATTTGGTGCAAAATTAATTTGAAATCGGATAAAGATATATATCGGAGCTATATCCAAATCGGAATCGATCTCGATAAAATTAGGATATTTTTGAGCTGTATTTGATATATTTCCCTGAATATCGTTGTTACGGAGTGTATGTTATGGCTGTGGGTAACAAATATAACAAAACGGATGAACAATATATATGGGAGCTATAGCTATATCTGAACCGATCTTCACTAAATTTGACATACTAGCTTCGAGACTCAATTCGGCCGTAAATGCCCAATTCCATCCCATTTGGCCAAATATTAGACGTTAGGTGCACAATCAAAGGTAAATCGGACGAAGTTATATATGGGAGCTATATCCAAATCTGAAACGATCTCGATAAAATTTAGCAAATGTATTTCTGAGCTGCATTTGATATATTTCCCCAAATATTGTTGTTATAAATAACACATCGGATGAACAATATATATGGGAGCTATAGCTATATCTGAACCGATTTCGATGAAATTTTGCATACTTATTTTCAGGTCCAATCTGATAGTACGTGCAAAACTCCATACTATTCGGACTGATATTACACGTTTGGTGCACAATAAAAGGCAAATCGGAGGAAGATATATATGGGAGGTATATCTAAATTTTGACAGATTATCTCCAATTTCAATAGGATTCGTCCTTGGGCCAAACAATTGAATTGTGCAAAATGTCATCTGGATCGGGCAATAAATGCGCACTGTACTTTGTTTACAAAAATACATGGACAGACGGACGGATGGACGGACATGTATAAATCGACTCAGAATGTGATTCTATGCAGATCATCAAAAGGAACTATGGGCCTATCTTGTTTCCTTTTGCCTGTTACAAACAAATGAACAAAGACATAATACCCTGACCATCTTGTGGTGTAGGGTATAAAAATCGAAATTAATTCCTTTGGGAGTCTTCGAAAAAATATTCATAAAAAGTACACGGTTATGGCTACGAGAATCCTCAATAAAATAATTCCTAAAGGTTGTCATCTATTGCTCAGGGAGTCCTTTTAAAAATCCTTTTGAAAATATTTCATTGGTCAAGGAACTTTTGCAAACATTTTCTTTATAAAATCCACATCTTTTGCTCTAGAAGTCCTTAAAAATATATATTTGGATTGGTCTATTCGAAAAAAACACTGTATTTTGGAACCTGGGGGTAGCCTTTAATGACTCCTTTGGTTTTGAGTGGTTAACAATATCAAGTATATTGTTAATCACTGAAAACCAAAAAAGTTAAAAAAGCATTATTAACTAGTATTTTTATTAAAATTCTCCAAAACTACCAGTCATGGCTTTGTTTGGGCTACACATCCCATTTTTTTATTTGCTAATAGTTTTACTAAATTTCAATATCCGTTGTTTTTTTGTTTAGTTTATTTATGTAAATAATATTGATAACAATTTTAAATAAAAAACCTTTTTTGCTGCAACTACAACTTGCGGTCACTTGATGGCAACATTACCTCCAATGTATCTGCAGTGTGGTACACACAAAAATATATTTATATTTTTATTTGCCATACTCATGATATATTTTTTTTTTTGGAATAAAAAAGGTTATAAACAAATTGTTAACACAATTTTGTGTTTGCGTTTAATGGCGCTCTTTTCCACGCCAATACATTTCAGAGTAAACAAAATAGATCCCCAACTTGTCTAGGGGATATTATTTGCTGTTATTGTTATATTTTTTATTTATCCAATAAATATACAAATAATATCAGCCGTATATGTATATACATCCGAGGTGGGTGGCCATACAACAGTATATTCAAATATAAAACATATTGAAACATTTTTTTGCCACGGCATTCAACAAAATTGAAATGACCCACAGATGGATGGTCCATAAACAGGAAATATTAAATTTATTATTAATTTACGATAATCAAGGGGAATAAATATGGCCCAGATGGCGTGAATAAAAACCTAACTTAATATTCGCAATTGCAAATATCTGTTAAATGCCAATGGGAGAAAGGAATTGGAAATGACAGCATTTTGCATATTTAAGGGACTTCGGCACATGAACACGTCAGTGGAATCATGAAAAATTTGTAAATGTAATTTAATATTACAAAGGGAGCGTATGATTAATGTCAATACTCATACGCCCCGAATTTGGTGAAATTAAATGGAAAGCATGGCCGAATCGTAAAAAACACTTGAAATCGGAGTAATTCTTACATGGGGCGATATTAGAAAAAGTGGATTGATATGACTCATTTTCAGTAACAATGATTCTGAATGTATTTCACAGTTTCACAATTTCACAGCCCTGCACTAAATGTTGCGAAAGAAATCTCAGAAATCTATAGGAGTCCCTTTGTATACAGTCAAAACAATATAGAAGCCTTAACTAGGTTGGGCCTAAAAATCCGCAGATACTTTAGGGTTTTGAAATACAAACGAACTCTATTAGGTCCACTTAAAATTTTCCACAACCCAGACGTGCTATGGTACCATGAAATTATAAGAAAATTTTGTTAATTCATTCTCGAATAGGGAAAAAGTGCTACAGTTTTCAGAAATAATCTAGGTTTTTTTATTAACAAAAATTAATGATATTTTTCCAAGAGAAGTATTGAATCTACAAATTTATGTTGTTTAGAAACTCACAATGGAATTCGATGTAGAATGATTCCTCCTTCAACACTTTCCCCAAAAAATGCAGAATTGAGGCAGATTTTCACTTTGATAGGAAATATGTTAAATTTACAGTAAAAATAGCAAACTCACAATTTTCACCTGGAGTAAATAAATTTAGAATTTAATTTTCATAAAAACCATTGTACCTTGGCATATGGTTTATTCTGAGATTTATAGTGAAATGTTGTGTAGAATATTTCTTCTTTTGATAGCATCCGCCTAAAACGAAATTCTTTGTTACTTTCAGCCGTCAACTCGAAAAAGGCCAAGAAAAAAATTTATCAAAAATATTCGTGTATTTTTTTTTTGTAACTTCCTACACCTATTTTTTCGATATGTAATGAAAATGGAGATTTCCTTTCTTTGGTGACCTATACTAAAATTTTATCAAAAATATTTTTGTCTTTGACATTATCCTTCTAAATTTATGCTTTGTTGGAGATTTTTCCACACAAACTCAAACAAACTACGTTTTTAACCTAAAAATGTGTGTTTAGAGCTATATGAATTCCTGGTGTTAGGGTAGGATTTAGACCCTTGGCGTCTTCTAAGGCCTATAGTAGAATTTTATGACAAATATTTTTTGTTCAAAAGGAAAGTACTAAATGGTACTAAATTTGGTATTGGATGAAGAGATAGGACTGGAATCCTCAAATTTGTTGTTGAGGTCTCTGTTAGTATCTGGAAGTGAGATATAGAGATCGTTTTAGAAATGTGTACTATATTTGTACGAAAAGTACTAAATGGTAATAGATCTGGTAATGGGTGAAAGCTTGGAAAGAATAATGAGATTTGATACAGTTGACACTGCAGGTGTCTGTTTTTAAGTTATGAAGGTGTTTTTGGTAATGCGTCCCATATTTGTACGAAAGGAACAAATTGGTACTAAATTTTGGTATTGGATGAAGGATTAGAGCTATAATCCTCAAATTTGATTTTGAGGTTTCTGTTGGTATCTGGAATTGAGATATGGAGGTGGTTTTGAAAATGGGAATGGTATATTTGTAGAAAATAATAAAACTTTCTGACAAATAATTTTGTGGAATATTTTAAAGGGACTTTTTAACAGTATTTAAATAAAATAACCAAAAACTCCCCTTTGTTGACCCGCTCGAGGGTTAAAATTTGCTATCAAAATATTCCACGTATTTTTCTCTGCAATATTGCCGAAGACACTATATCCCTAAAATGCACGGATTCCGAGGAATCCTAATCTTAAAATTTGCAAAGGTATGGAAGAGAGGGGAACTTACCTCTCTATTTAGGTTATTTTGCGTTGAAAACTTCCGATACATGTGTTGTCTTTTTTTATTATATCTACTTTCAAGTTCTGCAGGAACTATTTTTTACCCTGTAAATATATTTCTTACGTTGCATAGTGTTACTTATACGCTCCGCATACCTTTAAATTCTATCGATTTGATAACAATCATATTTTAGTCTGAATATAAAATTTATTTAATTATATTTAATAATCAATATTAATTTTTAAATTATCAACATTTATTTATTTCGTTTAATATCCAGACACATTAATTCCCACACACACACACATTCACACTCATAGTAATATACGAGTATCATAACAACATATTTTTAAACTCAACTACAGCGAGAGAGAGGTAGTGGGAGAAAGAGAGAGTAAACATGACTTCTCTAGTAAATCTCATTAAACATTACCGAGAGCAGTTGGCGTTGCAGTCACATAAATATTCATTTGCATAGAAATGGTTATAAATAATTTTTAATTTAAAATTATGTCTGCACGCACACACATACGCGGACATGACACGCCATAGCTGTCATAGCATGAGTAGGAATTCGCACATGTGTAAACATGTTTGTGGAGGAGTGTTTGAAACTATGACATGATAAATTATGTAAAGATCCTTAACAACAATTATAATAAGCCAAAAAATAGAGCAGCATACATGACGGTAATGCTGCCAACAGAAATGTGGCATGGGAGAGTGGGGGAAAATAAAAAAAAATAAAATTAAAATAAACATGAAATAATTCTAAATTAATAGTTAGTAGCTATAAGAGGTCTTTGAAAACTCCATTTTTGAAAAATCCAACATTTGATCAACAGACGTTTTCAAAAAAAAAAAAAAAAAAAAAAAAAAAAAAACAAACTTTAAAATAATCTCCATTAATTCTTTAATCCCAGATAATCTCAAAAAATGGTCCTTGGTTTTGCTCAAAAATTCTTTAACACTAAAGTAAAAATCACCAGAATTATGCTTATGGTTATGGTCGTCATATATTATACGCCAACCAATTGGTCATTGGAGAAATAATTGAAAATATTTTTACTCTAAAAGTCCTTGATTAAATTATTCCTATAAAATTCTGGGAGTCCTTAGAAATATTTTCAATAAATATATATATACATCTTAATAGCTCTAGGAATCCAGGAAAAATTTTCTTGAGTCCTTGAAAGTTCTTGAAAACTTATTTCAGGGTGGCCTTATGAATGATCATACAAAATTGACGTTTATTTCTCTAGGAGTCCTTAAAAAATTTATTAGTAAAAAATCAACTATCAATGTTTTAGAAACCCTTGGCAGAATAATTCCGGAAAAATTCCCATATTTTCCCACGGGTCTCTGGGAAATTTCTTCTACAAATATCAAGTACGTAGGCGCAACGAACTTAAAGAGCAATAAACATGGATTCAAGGACTCCTAAACCAATAATCGGTAAATTTTTAAGGAATACTTTTTTTAAGTACTAAGATTTTTAGAGAATAACTTTCCCAAGGACTCTCTCACATAAATATTTCAAAATAATTTTTCGAATTTTGAAAGACTTCTAGCCAATGATTTTTGAAGATAGTTTTCACAAGGACGTGGAATTTTCAAAATAATTTTGCCAATGACTCTTGGCCAATAAACATGTTTTCCATGGACTCCAAGATCGGTAAAAGTTAAATTTTTGAGGACCTTAGGAATAAAAAAAAGACAGTTTTGAGGCCAAGAAAATATTAAAAAAAAAAATAAAAAAAAAAATAAAAAATAAACCTTGAAATAATATTTTAAAAAAATTCAAGTTTATAAATAACTCTTGAAAAAAAAAATAATTTTTAATAATCCACGTCCATAAATAAATCTTAAAAAAAATATTTTTTAATAATCCACGTCTATAAATAACCCTTGGAAAAAATAATTTTTAATAATCCACGTCTATAAATAACTCTTGAAAAAATATTTCTTAAAAAATCCACGTCTATAAATAACCCTTGGAAAAAATAATTTTTAATAATCGACGTCTATAAATAACCCTTGGAAAAAATAATTTTTAATAATCCACGTCTATAAATAACCCTTGGAAAAAATAATTTTTAATAATCCACGTCTATAATTTTTAATAATCCACGTCTATAAATAACCCTTGGAAAAAATAATTGTTAATAATCCACGTTTATAAATAACCCTTGGAAAAAATAATTTTTAATAATCGACGTCTATAAATAACCCTTGGAAAAAATAATTTTTAATAATCCACGTCTATAAATAACCCTTGGTAAAAATTATTTTTAATAATCCACGTCTATAAATAACCCTTGGAAAAAATAATTTTTAATAATCCACGTCTATAATTTTTAATAATCCACGTCTATAAATAACCCTTGGAAAAAATAATTGTTAATAATCCACGTTTATAAATAACCCTTGGAAAAAATAATTTTTAATAATCCACGTCTATAAATAACCCTTGGAAAAAATAATTTTTAATAATCCACGTTTATAAATAACCCTTGGAAAAAATAATTTTTAATAATCGACGTCTATAAATAACCCTTGGAAAAAATAATTTTTAATAATCGACGTCTATAAATAACCCTTGGAAAAAATAATTTTTAATAATCCACGTCTATAAATAACCCTTGGAAAAAATAATTTTTAATAATCGACGTCTATAAATAATCCTTGGAAAAAATAATTTTTAATAATCCACGTCTATAAATAACCCTTGGAAAAAATAATTGTTAATAATCCACGTCTATAAATAACCCTTGGAAAAAATAATTTTTAATAATCCACGTCTATAATTTTTAATAATCCACGTCTATAAATAACCCTTGGAAAAAATAATTGTTAATAATCCACGTTTATAAATAACCCTTGGAAAAAATAATTTTTAATAATCGACGTCTATAAATAACCCTTGGAAAAAATAATTTTTAATAATCCACGTCTATAAATAACCCTTGGAAAAAATAATTTTTAATAATCCACGTCTATAATTTTTAATAATCCACGTCTATAAATAACCCTTGGAAAAAATAATTGTTAATAATCCACGTTTATAAATAACCCTTGGAAAAAATAATTTTTAATAATCGACGTCTATAAATAACCCTTGGAAAAAATAATTTTTAATAATCCACGTCTATAAATAACCCTTGGAAAAAATAATTGTTAATAATCCACGTCTATAAATAACCCTTGGAAAAAATAATTTTTAATAATCCACGTCTATAATTTTTAATAATCCACGTCTATAAATAACCCTTGGAAAAAATAATTGTTAATAATCCACGTTTATAAATAACCCTTGGAAAAAATAATTTTTAATAATCGACGTCTATAAATAACCCTTGGAAAAAATAATTTTTAATAATCGACGTCTATAAATAACCCTTGGAAAAAATAATTTTTAATAATCCACGTCTATAAATAACACTTGGAAAAAATAATTTTTAATAATCGACGTCTATAAATAACCCTTGGAAAAAATAATTTTTAATAATCCACGTCTATAAATAACCCTTGGAAAAAATAATTGTTAATAATCCACGTCTATAAATAACCCTTGGAAAAAATAATTTTTAATAATCCACGTCTATAATTTTTAATAATCCACGTCTATAAATAACCCTTGGAAAAAATAATTGTTAATAATCCACGTTTATAAATAAACCTTGGAAAAAATAATTTTTAATAATCGACGTCTATAAATAACCCTTGGAAAAAATAATTTTTAATAATCCACGTCTATAAATAACCCTTGGAAAAAATAATTTTTAATAATCCACGTCTATAATTTTTAATAATCCACGTCTATAAATAACCCTTGGAAAAAATAATTGTTAATAATCGACGTCTATAAATAACCCTTGGAAAAAATAATTTTTAATAATCGACGTCTATAAATAACCCTTGGAAAAAATAATTTTTAATAATCCACGTCTATAAATAACCCTTGGAAAAAATAATTTTTAATAATCCACGTTTATAAATAACCCTTGGAAAAAATAATTTTTAATAATCGACGTCTATAAATAACCCTTGGAAAAAATAATTTTTAATAATCGACGTCTATAAATAACCCTTGGAAAAAATAATTTTTAATAATCCACGTCTATAAATAACCCTTGGAAAAAATAATTTTTAATAATCGACGTCTATAAATAACCCTTGGAAAAAATAATTTTTAATAATCCACGTCTATAAATAACCCTTGGAAAAAATAATTGTTAATAATCCACGTTTATAAATAACCCTTGGAAAAAATAATTTTTAATAATCGACGTCTATAAATAACCCTTGGAAAAAATAATTTTTAATAATCCACGTCTATAAATAACCCTTGGAAAAAATAATTTTTAATAATCCACGTCTATAATTTTTAATAATCCACGTCTATAAATAACCCTTGGAAAAAATAATTGTTAATAATCCACGTTTATAAATAACCCTTGGAAAAAATAATTTTTAATAATCGACGTCTATAAATAACCCTTGGAAAAAATAATTTTTAATAATCCACGTCTATAAATAACCCTTGGAAAAAATAATTGTTAATAATCCACGTCTATAAATAACCCTTGGAAAAAATAATTTTTAATAATCCACGTCTATAATTTTTAATAATCCACGTCTATAAATAACCCTTGGAAAAAATAATTGTTAATAATCCACGTTTATAAATAACCCTTGGAAAAAATAATTTTTAATAATCGACGTCTATAAATAACCCTTGGAAAAAATAATTTTTAATAATCGACGTCTATAAATAACCCTTGGAAAAAATAATTTTTAATAATCCACGTCTATAAATAACACTTGGAAAAAATAATTGTTAATAATCCACGTCTATAAATAACCCTTGGAAAAAATAATTTTTAATAATCCACGTCTATAATTTTTAATAATCCACGTCTATAAATAACCCTTGGAAAAAATAATTGTTAATAATCCACGTTTATAAATAACCCTTGGAAAAAATAATTTTTAATAATCGACGTCTATAAATAACCCTTGGAAAAAATAATTTTTAATAATCGACGTCTATAAATAACCCTTGGAAAAAATAATTTTTAATAATCCACGTCTATAAATAACACTTGGAAAAAATAATTTTTAATAATCGACGTCTATAAATAACCCTTGGAAAAAATAATTTTTAATAATCCACGTCTATAAATAACCCTTGGAAAAAATAATTGTTAATAATCCACGTCTATAAATAACCCTTGGAAAAAATAATTTTTAATAATCCACGTCTATAATTTTTAATAATCCACGTCTATAAATAACCCTTGGAAAAAATAATTGTTAATAATCCACGTTTATAAATAACCCTTGGAAAAAATAATTTTTAATAATCGACGTCTATAAATAACCCTTGGAAAAAATAATTTTTAATAATCCACGTCTATAAATAACCCTTGGAAAAAATAATTTTTAATAATCCACGTCTATAATTTTTAATAATCCACGTCTATAAATAACCCTTGGAAAAAATAATTGTTAATAATCCACGTTTATAAATAACCCTTGGAAAAAATAATTTTTAATAATCCACGTCTATAAATAACCCTTGGAAAAAATAATTTTTAATAATCCACGTTTATAAATAACTCTTGGAAAAATTAATTTTTAATAATCCACGTCTATAATTTTTAATAATCCACGTCTATAAATAACCCTTGGAAAAAATAATTGTTAATAATCCACGTTTATAAATAACCCTTGGAAAAAATAATTTTTAATAATCCACGTCTATAAATAACCCTTGGAAAAAATAATTTTTAATAATCCACGTTTATAAATAACCCTTGGAAAAAATAATTTTTAATAATCCACGTCTATAAATAACCCTTGGAAAAAATAATTTTTAATAATCCACGTCTATAAATAACCCTTGGAAAAAATAATTTTTAATAATCCACGTCTATAATTTTTAATAATCCACGTCTATAAATAACCCTTGGAAAAAATAATTGTTAATAATCCACGTTTATAAATAACCCTTGGAAAAAATAATTTTTAATAATCCACGTCTATAAATAACCCTTGGAAAAAATAATTGTTAATAATCCACGTTTATAAATAACCCTTGGAAAAAATAATTTTTAATAATCCACGTCTATAAATAACCCTTGGAAAAAATAATTGTTAATAATCCACGTTTATAAATAACCCTTGGAAAAAATAATTTTTAATAATCCACGTCTATAAATAACCCTTGGAAAAAATAATTGTTAATAATCCACGTTTATAAATAACCCTTGGAAAAAATAATTTTTAATAATCCACGTCTATAAATAACCCTTGGAAAAAATAATTTTTAATAATCCACGTCTATAAATAACCCTTGGAAAAAATAATTTTTAATAATCCACGTCTATAATTTTTAATAATCCACGTCTATAAATAACCCTTGGAAAAAATAATTGTTAATAATCCACGTTTATAAATAACCCTTGGAAAAAATAATTTTTAATAATCCACGTCTATAAATAACCCTTGGAAAAAATAATTTTTAATAATCCACGTTTATAAATAACTCTTGGAAAAATTAATTTTTAATAATCCACGTCTATAATTTTTAATAATCCACGTCTATAAATAACCCTTGGAAAAAATAATTGTTAATAATCCACGTTTATAAATAACCCTTGGAAAAAATAATTTTTAATAATCCACGTCTATAAATAACCCTTGGAAAAAATAATTGTTAATAATCCACGTTTATAAATAACCCTTGGAAAAAATAATTTTTAATAATCCACGTCTATAAATAACCCTTGGAAAAAATAATTTTTAATAATCCACGTCTATAAATAACCCTTGGAAAAAATAATTTTTAATAATCCACGTCTATAAATAACCCTTGGAAAAAATAATTTTTAATAATCCACGTCTATAATTTTTAATAATCCACGTCTATAAATAACCCTTGGAAAAAATATTTCTTAAAAAATTCACGTCCATAAATAACCCTTGGAAAAAATAATTTTTAATAATCCACGTCTATAAATAACCCTTGGAAAAAATAATTTTTAATAATCCACCTCTATAATTTTTAATAATCCACGTCTACAAATAACCCTTGGAAAAAATAATTGTTAATAATCCACGTCTATAAATAACCCTTGGAAAAAATAATTTTTAATAATCCACGTCTATAAATAACCCTTGGAAAAAATATTTCTTAAAAAATTCACGTCCATAAATAACCCTTGGAAAAAATAATTTTTAATAATCCACGTCTATAAATAACCCTTGGAAAAAATAATGTTTAATAATCCACGTCTATAAATAACCCTTGGAAAAAATAATGTTTAATAACCCACGTCTATAAATAACCCTTGGAAAAAATAATTTTTAATAATCCACGTCTATAAATAACTCTTGAAAAAATATTTCTTAAAAAATCCACGTCTATAAATAACCCTTGGAAAAAATAATTTTTAATAATCGACGTCTATAAATAACCCTTGGAAAAAATAATTTTTAATAATCCACGTCTATAAATAACCCTTGGAAAAAATAATTTTTAATAATCCACGTCTATAATTTTTAATAATCCACGTCTATAAATAACCCTTGGAAAAAATAATTGTTAATAATCCACGTTTATAAATAACCCTTGGAAAAAATAATTTTTAATAATCGACGTCTATAAATAACCCTTGGAAAAAATAATTTTTAATAATCCACGTCTATAAATAACCCTTGGAAAAAATAATTTTTAATAATCCACGTCTATAAATAACCCTTGGAAAAAATAATTTTTAATAATCCACGTCTATAATTTTTAATAATCCACGTCTATAAATAACCCTTGGAAAAAATAATTGTTAATAATCCACGTTTATAAATAACCCTTGGAAAAAATAATTTTTAATAATCCACGTCTATAAATAACCCTTGGAAAAAATAATTGTTAATAATCCACGTTTATAAATAACCCTTGGAAAAAATAATTTTTAATAATCCACGTCTATAAATAACCCTTGGAAAAAATAATTTTTAATAATCCACGTCTATAAATAACCCTTGGAAAAAATAATTTTTAATAATCCACGTCTATAATTTTTAATAATCCACGTCTATAAATAACCCTTGGAAAAAATAATTGTTAATAATCCACGTTTATAAATAACCCTTGGAAAAAATAATTTTTAATAATCCACGTCTATAAATAACCCTTGGAAAAAATAATTTTTAATAATCCACGTTTATAAATAACTCTTGGAAAAATTAATTTTTAATAATCCACGTCTATAATTTTTAATAATCCACGTCTATAAATAACCCTTGGAAAAAATAATTGTTAATAATCCACGTTTATAAATAACCCTTGGAAAAAATAATTTTTAATAATCCACGTCTATAAATAACCCTTGGAAAAAATAATTGTTAATAATCCACGTTTATAAATAACCCTTGGAAAAAATAATTTTTAATAATCCACGTCTATAAATAACCCTTGGAAAAAATAATTTTTAATAATCCACGTCTATAAATAACCCTTGGAAAAAATAATTTTTAATAATCCACGTCTATAAATAACCCTTGGAAAAAATAATTTTTAATAATCCACGTCTATAAATAACCCTTGGAAAAAATAATTTTTAATAATCCACGTCTATAAATAACCCTTGGAAAAAATAATTTTTAATAATCCACGTCTATAATTTTTAATAATCCACGTCTATAAATAACCCTTGGAAAAAATATTTCTTAAAAAATTCACGTCCATAAATAACCCTTGGAAAAAATAATTTTTAATAATCCACGTCTATAAATAACCCTTGGAAAAAATAATTTTTAATAATCCACCTCTATAATTTTTAATAATCCACGTCTACAAATAACCCTTGGAAAAAATAATTGTTAATAATCCACGTCTATAAATAACCCTTGGAAAAAATAATTTTTAATAATCCACGTCTATAAATAACCCTTGGAAAAAATATTTCTTAAAAATTCACGTCCATAAATAACCCTTGGAAAAAATAATTTTTAATAATCCACGTCTATAAATAACCCTTGGAAAAAATAATGTTTAATAATCCACGTCTATAAATAACCCTTGGAAAAAATAATGTTTAATAACCCACGTCTATAAATAACCCTTGGAAAAAATAATTTTTAATAATCGACGTCTATAAATAACCCTTGGAAAAAATAATTGTTAATAATCCACGTCCATAAACAAATCTTGAAAAAAAAATAATTTTTAATAATCCACGTCCATAAATAAATCTTAAAAAAATATTTTTTAATAATCCACGTCCATAAATAAATCTTAAAAAAATATTTTTTAATAATCCACGTCCATAAATAAATCTTGAAAAAAATAATTTTTAATAATCCACGTCTATAAATAAGTCTTAAAAAAATATTTTTTAATAATCCACGTCCATAAATAAATCTTAAAAAAAATAATTTTTAATAATCCACGTCCATAAATAACTTTTGAAAAAATATTTCTTAAAAAATTCACGTCCATAAATAACCCTTGAAAAAATATTTTCCAAATTCGTTTTAAATGGTGGAGGGTATTCAAATTCCGCCCCTTATTGCTTTTTTTTTTTGTTAATAAAATAATAAAGAGTCTCAAAGAATTCCAATTTGTATGAATATCGTGTTCAAATTGAAATTTCAAAAACATATCAAAAAATTTTTTTAAACATATTTGCCCTGAAGGAAAATGACAATGGTATGCAATCTCTCTGTGCATTTTGTGTTAAACACTTCATTATACAAACATTTGTCACACACAATTTTTCAAAGTTTTCTTTTTTACTCCTCATTCTTTCACTTTGTTTGTGATAAGAAGTAGTAGTGGTGGTGTTACCACCACTACCACAATTCAGTTCTTGTGTATCTTGTCACTACTACTGGTCATATTTGCATATAAATTTTATTCATATTTCATGTGTGCATTTCCCTCTCCCATTGCTTTCTTATATTGCTGTTCTGTGTCGTTTTGTATTTTTGTTTTTATTTTTTTTCTCTCATTTCCATTTCCATTTGTTGTTTCCTTGATGGGGGGTCATTGAGAATTTCATTTGTATTCATGTGTCACAACATTTTATATTCAAAAGAGTTGTCTCACAATTGTTTGCTTGTCTTTGCAGTGGCGATATGCAAATAAATCCTGACAACAAAGTAAACAGATACAAAAATTATATTTCTGTTTTCTTTAAAAGATTCTCATATTCTACGATTCCAGCTGAAGACATTTTGTGTCAATTTACATTTGTGTCTATTGATATTTGATATTATTTTAGGGTCCTTTATCGTTTCAAGAAAATGCTTTTCATTTTCCTCCAGGCTTCCATTCTTGATTGCAATATTATTTTTCCCAACCAGATTTATTGTTTCTAGTCCGATCCATTATTTTTTTATGTTTGTGCATCAACAACAAAGAAAACAGATTAAGACAGTACTTCAATGTGTATTTTGTTTTCTTTCAGGTACTTTTGGAATATGAAATGGAATATTCTACCTTTATGGTTTACTGTATACTAATGCATTGTGAAGAGGTATGCATTTATTGTGGATCTAGTTGGGGAGTGAGATTTATGTCAATAGTTTTGTTTCTGTTTGTTATTTTTAGATTGATTTTAAATTGCAAAGCACTCTATTTGGCCACTGGGGCGTATGGTTGGTATCAGTAATCATACGCTGCAAAAAATGTAGGCATTTTATCTGCACACAGTTGTATACTGTAAGAAAATATGGTCCATGATCCAATAAATTTGAAAAGATATTAAAAAAGATATATAAATAATCCTATTAAAAATATTTTTAAAAATCCACGTTTATAAATAATCTTTGAAAAATATTTTTAAAGCCCACATTTATAGATAACCATTGAAAAATATTTTTAAAAAAATCACGTTTATAAATAACCCTTTAAAAATATTTTTAAAAAATCCACCATCCACCATAACCACCGGAAAAAATATTTTTAAAAATCCACGTTTATAAATAATCTTTGAAAAATATTTTTAAAGCCCACATTTATAGATAACCATTGAAAAATATTTTTAAAAAAATCACGTTTATAAATAACCCTTTAAAAATATTTTTAAAAAATCCACCATCCACCATAACCACCGGAAAAAATATTTTTAAAAAATCCACGTTTATAAATAACCTTTAGAAAAATAATGTTTAAAAATCCACGTTTATGGATAGTTTTATAAAAATATTTTTTAAAAAATCCACGTTTATAAGTAACTTTTAGAAAAATAATGTTTAAAAATCCACGTTTATAGATAGTTTTATAAAAATATTTTTTAAAAAATCCACGTTAATAGATAACCCCAGAAAACATATTTGGAAAAATCCACGTTTATGTTTGGTGCTTGAAAAAATGTTTTTAAAAAATCCACGTTGATGTTTGGTCTTTGAAAAAATGTTTTTAAAAAATCCACGTTGATGTTTGGTCTTTGAAAAAATATTTTTAAAAAATCCACGTTTATGTTTCGTGCTTGAAAAAATATTTTTAAAAAATCCACGTTTATGTTTGGTCTTTGAAAAAATATTTTTAAAAAATCCACGTTTATGTTTGGTCTTTGAAAAAATATTTTTAAAAAATCCACGTTTATGTTTGGTCTTTGAAAAAATATTTTTAAAAAATCCACGTTTATGTTTGGTCTTTGAAAAAATATTTTTAAAAAATCCACGTTTATGTTTGGTCTTTGAAAAATATTTTTAAAAAATCCACGTTTATGTTTGGTCTTTGAAAAATATTTTTAAAAAATCCACGTTTATGTTTGTTCTTTGAAAAAATATTTTTAAAAAATCCACGTTTATACATAACCCCTGAAAAAAATATTTTTAAAAAACCAACGTTTATAGATAACTCTAAAAAAATATTTTTCAAAAATCCACGTTTATACATAACCCCTGAAAAAAATATTTTTAAAAAACCAACGTTTATAGATAACTCTAAAAAAATATTTTTCAAAAATCCACGTTTATGTTTGATCCTTGAAAATATATTTTTAAAAAATCCACGTTTATAAATAACCTCTGGAAAAATATTTTTAAAAAACCAACGTCTATAAATAACCCCTGGAAAAGTATCCAAGTTTATAAATAAATCTTGAAAAAAAAATTTAAAAAATCCACGTTTATGTTTGGTCCTTAAAAAATATTTCTGAAAAATCCACGTATAAGTTTGGTCCTTAAAAAATATTTCTGAAAAATCCACGTATAAGTTTGGTCCTTGAAAAACAATTTTTAAAAAAATCCACGTTCGTAAATAACCCTTAAAAAGTATTTTTAAAAAAATCCACGTTCATAAATAAATCTTAAAAAGTATTTTTAAAAAAATCCACGTTTATAAATAACCTTTAAAAAATATTTTTAAAAAAATCCACGTTTATAAAAAAAAAAAATATTTTTAAAAAATAAATAATCCTCGAAAAACTCCTCTACAACCGCGCTATCCACATTACATTCAATTTTCCAACTCCCTATCAGAATTTTACATCATTGTTTCATGTAGCCAAACGAACATCAAATTCTAATTGTCTCTCAATTTGAACGCTTAGTTAAGCGTCAAATGACAGCCGGAAATTCAGAACAATTTCAAAATTACAACATCATAAAATGATAATAGTTTTTGATGACTTTTTCCGGTTCAATGAATTGTCTGGTTATGCTAGACAACTACAACCATCAGAAAGAGTTTGTTTAGTTGAGACAACAATGAAAGCTAATGAAAATCAACAAAAAAGAGATACATTTCCAACCAGCATTTATTTTTTGTTGTAGTTTCAAGTTAGAAACTAAAATAAAATTTTTGTCATCATCAATGCGGTTTGAGGGTTTTTCCTAAATTTTGTCATAATATTCTCTGTCACAAATTAAAGGGAAATACATTTTTCTCGTGAATTATTTACTTTTTTTGTGAGAAATCTATGGCCATTTTTGCAAAATTGACATTCTACTACATTAAAATAAGAATATGATAGACTTTCTAAACTCTAATTACTTCAAAATGTTAATTATGGCTTTGAATTTGCCAAATAAAAATTTGGGGTACCATGAGGCGTATGACTATTAATAATTATTTTTCTGTAGGTAGTCATTATCACTCATACGCACTTACGCACAGAGAGGAGCTATGTTTGAATGCTTTTATTAATACTTTTCCAAAGAAAGCTTAATGCATTATTTTGTATTACGACCCTTGGGACGTATGATCAATATTATCTATGTTATAGTTGATATGGATAATTGGTGGGGGTCCTCAGTGTCCTGGCCAACTTAATTTTTCAATAAATGAAGAGGTTTTTCATCTAAATTCCTTGTACTCCAAAATATGAGTGCGGAAAACACTTAATTATATGTCGCGTATTGCGCTTGCATTCATTTAGCCATATCTTTGGTATGTGATTATCTATAGTCACCAAGTCTGTATTTTTCTGAGCACCAGATGCCCCTCTTTCAACTTATTGCCAATTTGTAGAGCGTTTTGAAATATTAGAGCTGAGACAGTCCTTAGATTGCGATAACAAAGTGTGTTTCCTTTGTGTTTCCTTTGTACTACGGTTCTTGAGGCGTATGATTGATATTATCCAAGTTTTTGTTCATATCAGTCATTAGTAGAGGTCTTCAGAGGCCTTATCAAGTGTTTTTGTAAAGAAATTGGGAAATCGGGGATATATTGAAAGTCATGTCCTCTTAAGAGCTAAAGCGCAAAAATGGCCAAACAAATTGTCATGTTTTGCGCATGCATTTAATTGGCCATATCTCTGGAATATGGTTAAATGTACCCCCTTGAATTCACTTCAAATGAAAATTGAGGTGCTACAAGGCGTATGACTATTATTAATTATTTTTTCTGCAGGACTAACCGTGCGTATGATTTATAGTATTTACATTTTACTATCACTCTTATACACAGCGATGTGTTTGGTTTGAATATTTTATGAAGATGTTTTCTAGAGAAGGCTTAATTTTCCGAGAATCCAGAGGAAGAATAAGTTTGGATATTTAAGAATTATTCCCCATTATTCTATATTTTCCCTTAAATAAACATATATTTTTTCCACTATCCACTTTTATAAATAACCCTAGAATATATATTTTTAAAAAATTCACGTTTAGTTTGGTCCTTGAAAACTATTTTTAAAAAATTCACGTTTAGTTTGGTCCTTGAAAACTATTTTTAAAAAATCCACGTTTACGTTTGCTCCTTAAAAAAATATTTTTAAAAAATCCACGTTTATAAATAACTCTCGAAAAAATATTTTTAAAAATTCACGTTCATATTATGTCCTTAAAAATATTTTTAAAATATCCACGTTCATGTAAGTCCTTGAAATAATATTTTTAAAAAATCAACTTTTATAAATAACCCTTGAATAAATATTGTAAAAAAACCCTAGAAAAAATATTTTTAAAAAATTCACGTTTATGTTTGGTTCTTGAAAAAATATTTTTAAAAAATCCACATTTGCGTTTGCTCCTTAAAAAATATTTTTAAAAAAATCCACGTTCATATTATGTCCGTAAATATTTTTAAAAAAATCCACGTTCATATTATGTCCGTAAATATTATTAAAAAAATCCACGTTCATATTATGTCCGTAAATATTTTTAAAAAAATCCACGTTCATATTATGTCCGTAAATATTTTTAAAAAATCCACGTTTATAAATAACCCTCGAAAAAATAATTTTAAAAAATCCACGTTTATAAATAACCCTCGAAAAAATAATTTTAAAAAATCCACGTTTATAAATAACCCTCGAAAAAATAATTTTAAAAAATCCACGTTTATAAATAACCCTCGAAAAAATAATTTTAAAAAATCCACGTTCATATTATGTCCTTAAAAATTATTTTTAAAAAATCCACGTTTATAAATAACCCTCGAAAAAATGTTTTTAAAAAATTCACGTTTACGTTTGCTTCTTAAAAAAATATTTTTAAACAATCCACGTTCATAAATAACATAAATATTCAATGTTTTCTAATCTCCTGAATTCGGCAGCAGCTGCTGCTTCTATTTTTATTCCAGATAATTCAATCACTAATCTCCTGCAACAAAAATAACAAATAACGCAAACTCCCAACTGTGAATGTGTGAAACGAATAAATATTAAATTTCAAATTTATTCATTAGTAATATCAATTGTTGATATTTGCTGCGATAACAATTGAAGCGCTTTTTTCTCTCTGCAATAATAAAACATTGCAAAATTAATTGTTGTAATTAAAATGCAATTTAAATTTAACAAATTTACAAAATAAATTGTTAATTTATAGAGAGATATTTTCTGCGTAGATTTTTTTTCTGAATAAATCTAAAGGTTTATATGTGTGTGCAAGTGATGATACGCTAATAATGTGGATTTCTGAATCGAAATTGTAATGAATTGTTGTTTATGTGAATTAAATTTGTTTCAATTAAAAATTTAAACTGAGATTAATTAAATAGTTATGCGATTTTTATATATATTGTTTATCTTCTACTAACTTGATGCTTTAATTTGTCAGCAATCTACGCCTAAGGACGATTTAAATCGAAATAAATTTATAAATTATAGATAATTATATCATTTGTGGTCCATAAATTCTTCGCTTATTTTTTCATAAGATATTTAAACTTATATGCCAGATATGGCACTTAAAAGAAGTGTCGACATTAAAAACCACAAATTTTTAAATTTTGCGCTTCCTTTAATTTGTTTATATTTCCGGTACATCACAATCAACATTGACAAATTGTAACTCATTTTGAAGATCTAATTGACTTATTTAAAGTAATTCCAATTTGCAGCAGAATCCAAGACCAAACGGAGGAATGGACCCCACAAAGTACAAATTTAATCGTTACTAATATTATAATTTTGTTTTTATGGTACTAGGAGCGTATGATGAATATTATTATGTTTTAATTTTTTGAAAATCCTTCTAAGGTAATCAAGCAATCGTATTCAAGGTTTCTACTAAAGATATTAGAAAATAGTTGTTACTTTGAAGAGACATGGCTCCTAAGGAATACTTACGCAAAAGTACTCTAACATATTAACAATTTTGCGCAAGCATTAATTTCAACATATCTCAGTTATTTGAAGGTTAATATCCACAAAGTGTACACAGAAATAAGTGAAAGATACCTAGCTTTCAAAATAATGCCAACTTGGGTAGAATTCCTAACTAACATAAAATGTGTAAGCTCTAAAGTAGGAGTTTTGAGTTTATTAACATTGCCGATATCTGCATCTCATTTTCGAGGCGTATGATTGATTTTATTACTTTCTAATATAAATTAATCATACGCATGGGGGACTCACAGTCATACCCAACACGTTTACCCACGAAATATTTAAGTTATTTATCATTATATCTGCCATGGCGCCCAAAAAAATACTGACGCAAAAGTTTCCAAAAAATTATATATTTTTGCGCATGCATTAATTAGACTATATCTTGGAAATGTTATTATCAATATCTACGAAACATTACAGTCATAACCAAGACGGGCACCCACGAAATATTTAAGTTATAGGTCATTTTATCTGCAATGGCGCCCAAAAAATTACTGACGGAAAATTATCCAAAAATGTATATATTTTTGCGCATGCATTAATCGGACCCTATATTGGAAATTTTATTATTAATATCTACGAAACATATAATAAAATAAATATATGATGCCGTGCTTTCAAAATCATCAGCAATTGGTTCAGATATCTTTACTGAAATAAAAGATATAACCTTTACAGTTGAAATCTGAACTAAATTTACAACGCAGATCTCTTTACTACAGTATTTGGTGCGTATGATTAATATTATTACATTTTAATTTAATTAATCATACGTAAGGGTCTTAGGAATTATAGTCAAGATATTTACTTGCTCTATATTGAGATTATAGATCATATTGCCAGTCATGGCGAACAAAAATGTACTTACGCAAACATACATTTGATCATATCTCGAGAATTTAAGTATCAACATCTACAAACCGTACGTTGAAATGAAGATAAGGTCTCCTGCTTCCAAAATAATGAAGCTATGAGAGCTTGCACAGCCCCAAGAGCGGGGACTTAATTTCGAAAGCATTGAAGTATATGTCTTACGGGTTTCTGGACATATGCTTGATTTTAAAATGATTGTTTTTTTATTAATTCTTTCAACATAAATCATAGGTAGAGGTTATCACAGATATAATATAGCTGTGTTATAAAGAAATGGGGAAATTGAGGATGTATTGAATACCATGTCCTCTAGAAAACCCAATGCGCAAAAATACCCAATAATTAGTCGATTTTTCCGCTAGCATTCCATTAGCCATATCTTGGCATTTAATTAGCTGGAGTACCTAATATTTTGTACAGTTAAATACTGAATGCCCCGCTTTCAGATTAATGCAAAATAGTAGAGAATATTAAGCTACGAGAGCTTACACAGCCCCTAGAATGCGTTCACAATTTGTGTTCCCATTGGATCACTTGTATTATGGCCCTAAGGCGCGTATTATTGGTTTTATTCAATTTTCTGATAATAAGAATCATTGGTGGAGGTCCTCACAGGGCTTGTCAACAGCTTTTAAGAAGAAATGGAGAAATCGGTGATAGATTAAATGCCCTATCCACTAAATAGCGAGTGCGCAAAAATAACCAATTATTTGATAAGTTTTGCGCATGCATTCAATTGACCATATCTTTGGAATTAGGCGAATATACCACCTAAATATTCTTAAAATGAAAGATCACACATTATATTTTCTAAGTAAATCCACTTGTCTGTCAGTTTCCTATAAAAAAGTGGAGATATAGTCAATGTAGCGAGGTTAAACTTAAGTAACATTACGGCTTTTTTACGTTTGGGATTTTGGGGCGTATGATCAATGTTGGTTTAATTTAATTCATATAAATCATACGTACCATGTTCCTCTGATATTAGTTATTACAAATCATACGTCATGTGGTACATTTTAAGTGAAAATAATAAATATTATTCATACGCTCCGTAGTACTCAAAATAATATTTTTCTCCAACCATTTGCCTGTTGCATGCGTTATTTTTCTCATTTGTTAAATTGTGTTCTGGTAACCTATTGTATTTTTCCATATATATCCCTATTTAGGAAAAAAATATATGAAAAATTACGACCATTATTCCACACAATTCTCTTCGACACCCATTTAATTTACACCTCCAATGGCCATTTACTAATGCCATGACTTAAAATTCTCTCTTACACTGTAGCTGAAGTAATTTCCCCTGCGTTGCTTAAGTTATTTCCGTTTCCTGTGCAAAGAAAAATTTTGTTGCAGTCCCCTTGTCCGCTCTTTGTTGGGAGTGAAAGCACTTAAAACTTTAACTAAACATAAAAGGCAAAAAACGAAAAAAAAAAAAAACAACAGCGTTAACATAGCTGGTCAGTTGTTGCCTTTAGAGTTAAGACTGTTAAGGCAGCTAGCTATCCCGCTTGTGTAGTTATTTCCTTCTTTACTTTTGAAATGTCCGTTGTTTTATTTTTTTCCACTTTCAAAGTTGGGTGGCAAAATGTTGCTAAGCTTTGTGCATCTCCGAAGTTTCCCTTTGGAAATAATTTGTTAAATAGTATTGCCTGCAACTCCTCTCCATTGCAAAGATTTTTCCCGTCGTTGGAATTGCAAAAGTGGCACTAAAGGCAAAAATCTTGGCATAGTTTTTTTTATTCTAAATGTGGAAATGAGTTCAACCCTTTCAAATTGCATTACTCCTTTGCTATACCCGAAGAAGGTGTAGAAGAAGCAGACTGCTTGAACAACTTAACAGTTCGTTAACGTAAAGGCAAGAGAAGCAAAAGAAGAGAGCTCAAAGCTAAATTATTTTAGATCTCTTTTAGTAATTCCGTCCACCTCCTTACAAAATCTCCTCAATTTTTATGTTTAGACATTCAGCCCTGGCCTCCAGGGATGTGTTGGAGACATTTAAAACAAAACAAAGCAAACTGAGAAAAAACATTTAAGTAATTGAAAGTTTATTTAGTAATTCATGATGTCGTAATGAACCATTTTTTATGATTTTTTTTCAAGGAAGTGAGAGAGAAATGCTAAAAAAGTAGGGAAATAAATCACAGACTTGTCAATGAGTGTTATGCTCTGAAGAGATACTCGAGATGCCATGTTTGATGTAGAAAATACCCAACGTAATGATTTGAGGCATGGGAGCGTATGATTTATTTTAATTATTTTCCAGATTTGGTTCCATGGGGCGTATGATTTATATAAATTGTCAATTAGTCGCTTTTTATTGAAAATTTAAGATAAATATATATATATATATATTTTTTTTTTTGCAAAAGTAACTCTTTGATGATGAGTATTTTAAGGTTGTACAAATGAGAAGAGAAACACCACAGCAATGTTCGGGTACAATTCTCTATCCTGGTCGAAGGACCAAATGTAGAAATGAGAAGAGAAACACTACGCGTTTTTTATGGCGTAGAATTAATACTTCGAACCAGATAAATAATTTTCCACGCACTCGAACGAAGCAGTAGTGATTTTCTTCTGATTTGTATATTAGTCCTTCAATCCGGATCGAGAGAGGGGAAAATCTCTGAATAAATGTTGAAGAAAATATTTTCAAGAGTGGAAAATTATAGCTGGAATCGTTCCCATAGAGGGGAAATTTATCAGCCAATAAGAATGACGCTGAGTCAGAAAGAGACTTCAGAAGACTGTGGCGGTGGTGCACACATTTACCGAGGGGGCTTCGTGACTGAAAACTTCAGTCAGAAAGGGTAAGGCTATAAGTCATATCCCCAGGAGGATGAATCGGTGAAATGGTTGGAGAGATGCATCAACCATGTACAGGAATCGTTGACCACAAGATGACGGAATGTAGAAAATTCTTTTCTAAGATAGCAATCGAAAGGAAGGTTGTATAAGTTCGATACTTTGGTTAGGTCAAGGTATATGTTCGATACGTTGTCCCCCTTTCCAAGCATTCCAATTAATCACAGTAATTGGCCTCTCGGTCGAGATCAATGGGAAATCTTCTCTGCCTCTCTTTTAGGAGTCTTTTTGGGTTTATTTGTCCCGGTATCACGCCAACAAAGGTATTTTTGCGAATTTTCTGAACAAAATACAGACCAAAAATGTCTCAGCAACCGACGATGCTAAATGAGTAATTTAAGGCATCACATGCGACTGCATGTGAATGAGGCTTCAGCGATGCTGGAGAATAGCTATGCTTGTCATTAACGAGAATGACGGTTGAAGATGTTAAAAAAGGATGTAGAGAGCTTAAGCGTGGCTCTAGACATTTTCACGAATTTCTGTAAAATTGTTCAGACGTGTGGAATTATCAAATAAATGCATTAAATGTCGTTCTGATAATGGCGTATGCGATTCTGCATCATTCATTCTGCTATAAACATTTTTTGGAATATCGACATTTCCACGAATTTTTGTAGAGAATGCAAAGTGCAAAATGGCGAAACTACGAACAACAAACATAAAGCTTGAAAGTAGCCTGAAAATTGTTGTTGATACCAATGTTGGTTTTGGGGAAAGGATGGTGTTATTGAACCTCCAAGGAGGAGACCTAATATTAAAGTATATTGAAAATTAGAATAAATGTCGAGATCAGGTGCAGGAACTCTAGTCTGCATCTATGACTGCAAAAGAGATCGCGTAAAGTAAAAATAGTCAAACGGAGCAGAATATTATTCCACGTACGAAGGCGGAGTAGCAACAAAAAAAAAAAAAAAAAAAAAGAATAGTAATAATAGTAATAATTCTAATACTACTAATAATAATAAAAATAATAATTATAATAATACTAATAATAATAATAATAATAATAATAATAATAATAATAATAATAATAATAATAATAATAATAATAATAATAATAATAATAATAATAATAATAATAATAATAATAATAATAATAATAATAATAATAATAATAATAATAATAATAATAATAATAATAATAATATAAAAAAATAATAATTAATATAATTCTAATAATAGTTACACTTCATCTATTTTTAGCAAAGACCCCACCTATTGAACTTGTATATTACCTACCAAATGTTAATGTTTTCATTTCTATTTTCTTTGATGTGGGATTAATTGCTGTACACTTAAATAAAATGTAGCTGGGAAATCGTAAAAGAAAATGGAAAATATTTGTGCAAGCGGTGAAGGAAAAGACTAAAAAGAAAAATATAACTAAAGAACGGTTTTGCAAATATTGCTGAAAATTGGTGTGGAGGTAGTGTAGAGCCAGGAGACGAATACAGGATACTATTTATTCCATAAGCGTACTAAAAGTACTATTGACTATTGTTTTGATCAAACGAATAGAAGAATAATTCTGAAATTTGAAATAAAAGTAGCTAACGGGGTGTAGAATACATGCAGTCAAGTTTTTTCCGTTTGAGATTCGAACTGAAAGTGTATTTAAAGTACAAAAAACGCTATATTTGATATCACATAATAGCGAACGGGTAGAGTTAAAAATGTAAGTTTGCTAACTAAGAGGTGGGGTTTGAAATATGTACTAAGTGCAAGAACTGTACTTAATAGTACTAAATTTAGTAAAATTTTGCTTAAGGTGAACGAATGGAACTGGAAATTTGAAATTATGATACTGGGGTCACTGAATTGAAGAGGGTTTTGGAAAAGTGTATTGAAAGGTCCGAAAAGTACTAAATGGAAGCTGAAGGTAATCTTAGAATGTATACTAATTGTAAGTACTGTACTAAATGTTACTGATCCGTCCGTTCACTGGAAATTTGAAAATAGGGGTCACTACATTATATATGAAGAAGCGATAGAGGTGCAAATCTGAAATTTTGGTATAGGGATAATTTTTGTCAAGTGGAGTTGATATATAGAGACATACCAAAAAGTACGAAAAGTACTAAATAGTACCAACATTTTCTGTATGAGGAAGAAATAGAGTTCAAAATCTGAAATTTGATATAAGGACCTCTTTTTCTTAGGTGGAACTAATATATGGTGGTTGATTTCGAAAAACGTATCAAAAGTACTAATTGGTACAAAAATTAGGTGTATGAGGAAGAAATAGAGCTCAAAATCGGACATTTGATATTAGGGCCTCTTTTTCTGATGTGGAACAGCCACCATGGCTGTTTTTTAAAAACGTACCAAAAGTACTAAATGGTACCAACATTTTGTATATGAGAAAGAAATAGAGTTCAAAATCAAAAATTCGAATAGGGGCCTCTTTTTCTGAGGTGAAACTGGTATATGATGGTTGATTTTGAAAATCGTACCAAAAAGAACCAAAAGTACTAAATGGTATTAAATTTGGTATTTATGGAAGGTATAGAGCTGGAAATCTGAAATTTGGAATGAGGATCGGCGAAGGAATGATGAACCAACGGTTTTTTTTTTTTTTTTGAAAATTCGAACAAAAAGTATAGCAAAAGTACTAAAACGCTTTAAATTTCATATTAAAACCAATTTTAGGAAGTAGGGCTGATATAAGGAGGTGGTTTATGGAAATATGTATAAAGTTTAAAAATAGTACTAAATGGTACAAAATTTGGTACAATTTGATTGAGGGGGATTGGAAAAAGGTGAAATGTTAAAATTTTGATTAGAAAGAGATCTTTTCGAAATGTGTACAACAAGTGTACGAAAAGTACTAAATTTAGCTGAGAGTACCATAAAAATAGAAGTGGTGTCTTGGAATTTTGATGTTGGGATAACTGTGAATGTGATGCGTTTAGATAAGGAGTCGAATTGGGCAGTTATTAAATAGATTTTCTGGGTCTGAAATCAACCAATAATGTAAAGAGAAGATTGAAGTTAATCGCGAGGGTCCTTATACCGAACTCTTATCCCACAACCTTCTCTAGGAGGAAATCCCAGTCGTTTTGGTGGACTAAGGACATAACCATTCTTCGGAAAACAGCAAGGTGGTCTTGGAAACTAAACTTAGCACTGAGTGGAATGCCTAGAAGGTAGACTTGGATCAGCTATTGCGAGTCTGTACAGAGGGTAGATACTGCTGCCAGACTTCCTTCTACGGTCTAAGGATCCCAAGTCCATATGCAGTATATTATAGTACATGGACTAAATCCGGCCTAGAGACTCTCGGCCTTTAATCAGGCACCTACCTCCCCGATTGAAAGGATCACAAGCACCCTCCCTACATTGCACAGCGGAAGAGGAGAGACTCAACAAGCTACCCCAAAATGTCATGGGCGATCAACACCCCTCAACCCTTCAAGTCTCCTGGTCCTGATGATGCCCATGTCCCATGTTATACAACAAGAGTCATACAAAGGATATTTGGCAGGTGGAAGATAAAAACTCAAATGTTTTTTTTCTCCTTCTCGCTTATATATCTTTCCTCTCCCCGAATTTCTCATTTCTTCCCAGAATGAAGACAATAGTCCAAAGGTCTCCAAGTGAAGCAAAAAAATTTCAAAATTTTCCAAAAATTATCAAATATCTCATAGAAAGTGAAGGGAGTAGTCGAGTCCAAATCTGGCACGTTATAATATTATCTGACAAAATTTATATCAGGCATGGGTCAGAAACGAAATAGACAATGGGCTTCTTCGGAACTTCGTTCATAAACTGTCACCAGTTTCAAAGATCTCAACTCAAGTCAAAATGTATTTAAATTACAGGCATTGGCTGAGGGTATACATCTGCCAGCCAAATAGACTGATACTTTTTAATTTGTTAGTAATTTATTTGACAGAAAAATATGATTCTGATCAACTCTACGAATTTTTGATATGTATCTATTTGAGGTAAAAAATCACTCATAATTTCATATTTTTAATAAAAATATTTTTCAAAAATTGTAGATTTTTTTCCGAATTATGATTATAATTGAAAAAATAATTCAGAACCATAACCTGTTTCCGTTCAAATTTTTTTTAATGACAGTATATTTGCAACCCATTTGCATACATAATTAAATGTCATTCACATGTCACAAAACTGTCATTGTTGCTGCCGCCTTTTTATCTGCCCAGAATATGTATTTTAATAATTAAACTGCATTTAAGACTTCAAAACCGAGGAGGGGAGGCACTCATCCTAGCCATAAAGCAGAAAGTTAGTGGACAGATGATAGGAGTAGGCGGAGTTTGGTTTCTTCTACTAAAATTGAGAAAAAAAATGAATTTTTTAAATAAAGCATTGGAGCCGCATCCCCATGTTTTTGTGGTGACCAGGTGGCGTATGATTAGCGACATAAATTATACGCCACCTAATTTTGTAAAATTTCTATCGCCCAAGAATTGCATACCGTTCTATAATCTTTTTGGTGGTCACATATATAAGAAGTGGCAGATTAACCCACTTTATATTTAAGTTTCCTTTAAATTCCAATAAAACGTTGTCCTCTGGAAATATCCTTCCCAATTCACATCACGTTTTGAAAGTTTTAATAACATTTTCTCACCATGCCAAAAGGTAATATCATCGTCATCATTAGGTGACAATAATATCTTGAAAAGTTTTCACTTCTCATTGAATGTTTTTTTTTTTTTTGTAATTTTGACACCTCGCTTCGACTTCCTACGTGTTGGTGGCGTCAGGAAAAACAAATGTGGTTTCTTAGGATTTCCTTATTTTTCTTTTCTTTTTTTTCGGCAAAAGGTGTTGGCTGATATCCACTGCCTCTCTTCCTTTTTATACCCTACACCAGGCAAATAGAAACGAGATAGACCCACAGTTCCTTTTGATGATCTGCATAGAATCACATTCTGAGTCGATTTATGGATGTCCGTCCGTCCGTCCGTCCGTCTGTCTGTTCATGTATTTTTGTGAACAAAGTACACTTCGCATTTATTGCCCTATCCAGATGAAATTTTTCACAAATCATTTGTTTGGCCCAAGGACGAACTCTATTGAAATTGGAGATAAGCGGTAAAAATTTAGATATAGCTTCCATATATATGTTCGTCCGATTTACCTTTTATTGTGCACCAAACTTGTAATGTCAGCCCGAATAGTATGGAATTTTGCACATACAAGCAAATTAGGCCTGAAAATAAGTATGCCAAATTTGATCGAAATCGATTAAGATATAGCTATAGCTCCCATATATATTGTTCATCCGATTTGTTATTTTAGTCCTCCGCAGCAGTAATATGCACTCTGTAACAACAATATTTGGGGAAATATATCAAATACAGCTCGGAAATACCTATGCTAAATTTTATCGAGATCGGTTCGGATTTGGATATATCTTCCATATATAACTTCGTCCGATTTAGCTTTTATTGTCCACCAAACGTCTAATATTTGCTCAAATGGGATGAAATTTGGCACATACGACCGAATTGAGTCTAGAAGCTAGTACGTTAAATTTGGTGAAGATTGCATCAGATATAGCTATAGCTCCCATATATATTGTTCATCCGATTTGTTATATTTGTTACCCACAGCCGTAATATGCACTCCGTAACAACGATATTCAGGGAAATATATGAGATACAGTCCAGAAATATCTTTGCCAAATTTTATCGAGATCGGTTCCGATTTGGATATAGCTCCCATATCTATCAAATGGACAATACAAGTCCGTATGATTGGATTCCCCATAAAAACTTTTAATTGTTATGCGGAGCTCTACTAAATTGGCAAAGTGGTGTAGGGTATCATAAAGTCGCCCCCGCCCGACTTTAAGACTTTCTTTACTATTTTTTTTTTTTTTTTTTTTTTTTTTTTTGTAATTTTGACACCTAGTCTCGACTTCCTACGTGTTGGTGGCGTCAAGAAAAACAAATGTGGTTTCTTAGGATTTCCTTATTATTCTTTTCTTTTTTTTCGGCAAAAGGTGTTGGCTGATATCCAATGCCTCTCTTTCTTTCTTTTTTTTTTCTATTTTTTGTCACCTAACCGAAATCCACAAGGATATGTCAAGAAGCCCTTGTGGATTTTTTTTCCGAAAAAAATAACAATACAAGTCTAGTTGGCCATACAAATGTGGCTGAGGGTGGCTTTGTTTTCCGTAACCAAGAAAAAACAAGGGAAACGGAAAATGTGAAAAAGGATATCACCGGGTGTTGTTTTGTTCAACAATTTATTGTCACCAATTTTGCAGAATTCGACAAAAAATAAAAATAAATAATAAAAAACAAAAAAAAAAAAAAAAAAAAAAAACAAAAAAAAGAACAACACCTAAAAACTAAGCACCACTACCACCATGGCTGGGTATAGCCAAAAAGTTGTTGACCTCCTTGTTTTCGGTTTAAAAAATAAATACAAACAAGTTTGGAAGGAAAAGTGGAGGGACATATGTGAGGGGGAAGGGAATATAGAAATATTTGAGGCATAACAAAACAGCTAGCATTCTACTCTCCCCTATTTTCCTACCATCACTCCATTGAGATTCCTAAGCACAATATGTCTGGCCAGGAAAAAATTTCAACAATTTTCGTTGCCATTGCGATGAGCGGGGAAGCAGGAAACCCTACCCAAAAAAATGTTGTTATTTTTCTACGGAATTTTTTCGAAAACAAAAATTCCGTCCAAAAGTTCGCCAAAGTTTAGTGTTAAAAATAACATAAATTTTATGAGACAGGATGGGTGAAAACTTGCAGGTTTTAGAAAAAGAAGGCAAAATAAAACATCAGAGGAAATATTTTTTGACATAACATCTATTGGGAATAAGGCTTCAGTTAAGCGGACATACAACATCACCGTAGCCATAACCATAACTTTAACCGCACACACATTAAATGTTAGCGATTAGTGGTTCCTTAACCATAAACAGCTGCTAATTACGTACATCTGCAAAAATTTTCAAATAAATGTAAATAAATAGATGCGTTTGGTTATGGCTACAAAGAAAGCCAAATATCAGTTGGTCTCTACGGTAATGGTTATGGCTATTGCATTATGATATGACACAAGTATTCAATTACATTATACCCCATTAAGGCTCATATATAAATAATATTATAATCCAATGTAAGGCTATTTTTTCGGCAATTATTGTTAGCATTTTTATAACATACTTTGAGGCGCTCTTCACAATTTGTTATCTGAAAGAAAACGCCAAATTTACTATACTGGGTGAGATTAAAAAACTTGCGACCAACTTTAGACTGCTGTCATTTCCAAGCCACTCATCTGACAGCTGTTAAAATTATTCCAGTGACAGCTCATTATATTGTTTACCAGCGGACAAAAGCATTTTGGTGAGAATTTTCCAGCAAAAAATTTATTCGTGATGGAATTCAAGCGTGATGGGGTGATTTCTTTATATTTAGCTGGAAAATCACAAGTGGCTATCGTTGGAGCTCTCCAGCATTTAAATGTGAATAAATCTTTTGTATCTCATACCATCGTTATCGTGATACTGGTAGTGTAGCCCGACGTCAAGGAAGTGGACGGAAGAAAACAGCAACATCCCGCAACAGAAAGAGAAAGAAAATAGACTCAAAAGAGTTAAAGAGTTGCTTCGCTTGGCCGAAAAGGGGTGAACTGCCGAATTTGGTTTTTTCCTCCGATGGGAAAACATTCGTTGCCCAACAGTTTGTAAGGAAACAAAATGATCGTGTTTACTTGCCAAAGAGGTCTGCTGAAAATGTGCACCTTCGGTTGGCCACCGGAACTCAATCCCCGGCCATGGTGATGGTGTGGGCCGTGAGCCGCCATAACAGCCGATGGTCCCTCTCCGTGTATCGTATTAATCAACCTTGGCATCAGAGTAAATACCGAATATTATCCCGAAAATATTCTGAAGGGTGTCTTAAAGCCTTGAGCACGCAAACATTTTGGCCGCTGACCTTGGACATTCCAACAGGACTCAGCACCATCGCACTCACCCAAGAATGGTTACAAAATGAGGTTCCTCGCTTCATTTCCAGTGCACAATGGCCACCAAAATCTACGGATACCAATCCGTTGGACTATTGTGTTTGGAGTTCTGGATTTTGGAAAGCAAGGTTGGTACTTAAAAATACCAAAGTGTCGATCACCTCAAGCCAGCGCTTCGTCGGGAATGGGCCAAAATACCGCAGAGCAACATTCAGGCTGCGTGTAACGTTTTGATTGGCCGTTTGAAGGCCATAATTGGTGACCAGAGGTGACCAATTCAAACAAATCGGAACTTATTCTAAAATTTGATGCTATTTCCTACATTTTTTGCTTTCATTCAATAAAATTAAAAAAAAAAAAAAAAAGTAAAAATTATGGCGTTTGGCTGTGTTGCAGTTTTTTTTACCTCATTGTGGGTTTTTAGCTCAAATTTCCGTCCTCATAACTGCCTTTCCAAATATGGTCCTGTTCAATGATGATTAACTCTACTCAGACCACACAATGTGCCTCCAGCTGAGCCTTGTCTCCTATCTCAAACTTAATGTTGCCCTAGAGACGTCTCATGTGCAAGACAAAATCAAGGTCTAAGCAAATAAAACTCATATTTTTCGGTAGATTGAACTAAATTCTCATTTGGCAAAAATTCTGAAATTCAATGGATGTCAATGTTCAATGAGTTGAAGTTTGTATGCCGTTGCATGGAAAAGGGTGTTTTTAAAAAGGGAAGAAAAGTTGTTTTTAATTATTTTCAACCGGAATTTTTTAAAAATATTTTTTTTTTCGAAATATGTTTCTAAAAAGCTAAAGAAATTGTTTTTAAATCAAATAAATGTATACCATAATTCCTAGCAGTTACAGGTTACATACATAGTATGGAGGTTATATTAATATATATACATAGTATGGAGGGTATATTAAGTTCGTCATTCCGTTTGTAATTCATCCAAATAATAAATTGAGACCTAATATGGGCTATATCATTCCACGATATCATATATTCGCCATATAACGGTATTTTGATGATTGTAGCGAAATTTTTCAATCAGAATTTTTCAGAGAATTTTTTTTCAGAGAATTGTCTATATAGGTTCAAGAAATCGTATATCTCCCACATAATGCTACATTTGTCAATGGAATTGTCTGAAAATCCACACTAGAAGTTCTTTCTGTCCACGACATTGTGCAACGGCACCCCCCGATATTCGGTATTTTGATGATGTAAGGGACATTATTCACCGGAGTGGTTTCAAATATTTAGAGTTCGTAATGAAAACTTCAGTCTATGGCAGAAAATTGGAAATCATGAAGATTTTAAAAATATTTCATATGGACTTTTAAAAAATAAATAAATAAATAAATAAATAAATAAAATAAAAAGATCTGTGACAAAATTGGAATTATTCATGTTATTGTTATTTTTTTTTTTTTTTTTGAAGATTGGGAAAAATAAGGGCATTTTATTCATTGTCTCTTTTTGGGCAACGAAGCCGAATACATGTTGGACCACAGTTAAATACCATCATAACTCTTTATAGTGTGTTTTTTCTGTTCATCCTTCTCAATATGGAAGTAGTTAGAAAACCATGTCAGTGGAAAAATTTACCAGAACATGCATATGCTTGCAAAATTTTCCCAGCCAGTTCTCTGTTTACGATATTGCCAACTATTATTTGCATCAGAAGGCCCTAGAACACCCCTAGCCGTAAATGAAAATTAACAGCACAAATTCTCAATACAAAGTCTATATTGCATACTCCTCACTTGAGGGTCAAACACATCTGGGGTTTTGGACACGTTAACAGTTCTTTGTCGTCATTTCTTGTACCCTTCAAAAGAGTAGGCTTACATTTTTGTGTAAAGACCAGAACATCACAAAAAATTTTGGAAGACAAATGAAGCTACACATTTGCATTGGAATGCCTTTGGTAAGAGAATTTTTCTTCTTTCCGGTAAATATTGTGTAGTTCCGTATTTCAAATTTGATAGAGGATCCCAAAAAAACAGGTTTTCCAACAACAGAAAGTTGCAAATATAAAGTTGAAAATTGTATTGTCCAGAGTTATGTCTGTGAACTAGACACAAAAATGTTTACTAATTTCAGATGAGTTTAAAATCAGCTTCACAAGTTTGCATATGTGTGTGTGTGAGTACACATTCATCACAATTGAGTTCGAATGATTCTTAAGGCTTTCTCTCTATGGGAGTTTGAACAAACATTGTGTTGTGGCCCAAAGTCTATTTCGATATTAATTAAATACAATAGCTCTAGGCGGAGATAAACACTCACATACTCACACAAAATGTAAACATTTTTCGAAAAAAAAAAAATATCCTCTTAGCTGGGTGGCGTATGATTTATGACGTCAATCATAAATCATACGCCACGTAGAAACGAAATACTAATTTTATTGGAACTTCGACCTAAGAAGCGATAATTGAATACAAGGACTACATCAAATCACGGTACAAATTACGGACCATGTATTTTTTGCTCAAAAAAAAAATAAATAAATAAATAAATAAAATAAAAAATCGATGCGGACTTTTTAAAGAATTTTACCATGTAAATTAGACTGTGATTTTTTTCAGAAATAAAATATTTTTAAGAACAACGAAATAATAATAATAATAATAATAATAATAATAATAATAATAATAATAATAATAATAATAATAATAATAATAATAATAATAATAATAAGTAAATTAATTTTAACAATAATAATTGCGAACTTTTTTAATAAATTTACCAACCTAATTAGATTGTGGATTTTTTAGAAATAAAATATTTTTAGGAATTCCTAGTTAATCAATATCCTAGAAATAATATTTAAAAAAATACAATTTCTATGATTCTTTGAAAATTTAAAAAACCCACAACTTTTAAGATACTTGAAATAATACTAAAAACTTATCCACGAAAACAAAATGTACATAATTTCCAAAAAAGAGGATTTCCTATTAGCTGGATAGCGTATGATTTATGACATCAATCATACGACACCTTGACAGGAAATACAATTTTTATTGGATTTCGCCTTAGAAGCCATGATTAAATACAAGAACTTTTAAAGCAAAAATCAAGGATCATGTATTTCTTGTTGAAAAAAATCGATTACAAGGACAATAATTGCTGACTTTTTTTTAATAATTTTACCAACTTAGTTAGATTGGGGACTTTTAGAAATAAAATATTTTTAGCCAAAATCCTAGAAATACTATTTATAAAAATCCTGCATCTTGAAGGATCCTTGAAAAAAATAATAAAAAAAATTAAAACTTTTAAGATACGTGAAATAAAATTCAAAGGAATATGGATGAACAAAAATATTTTGATTTTAAAAAATTTCCAAATAAAAATCTTTTTTTTTCTGAAGACCCATAAACGGATTTTTTGGATTCTTTGGGGATTTTAAAAAGATGTTTTTAAAAAATATTGGGGGATAACATAACACACAGATTTTAAAAAAAAGTTAAATTATTTCTGACTCATTGGGGTGCGTATGATTGATGACGTTAATCATACGCAAATATCAATAGTTTAATTATACCCTACACCACAAGGAGGTCAGGGTATTATGTCGTTGTGCATTTGTTTGTAACAGGCAAAAGGAAACGAGATAGACCCATAGTTCATTTTGATGATCTGCATAGAATCACATTCTGAGTCGATTTAAGCATGTCCGTCCGTCCGTCCGTCTGTCCATGTATTTTTGTGAACAAAGTACAGTTCGCATTTATTGCCCGATCCAAATGAAATTTTGCACAAATCATTTGTTTGGCCCAAGGACGAACCCTATTGAAATTGGAGATAATCGGTCAAAATTTAGATATAGCTCCCATATATATCTTCGTCCGATTTGCCTTTTTTTGTGCACCAAATGTGTAATATCAGCCCGAATAGTATGGAATTTTGCATATACAACCAAATTAGGCCTAAAAATAAGTATGCCAAGTTTGATCAAAATCGGTTCAGATATAGCTATAACTCCCATGTATATTGTTCATCCGATTTGTTATTTTTGTCCTCCGCAACCGTAATATGCACTCTGTAACAACAATATTTGGGGAAATATATCAAATGCAGCTCAGAAATACATTTGCTAAATTTTATCGAGATCGGTTCAGATTTGGATATAGCTCCCATATATAACTTCGTCCGATTAGCCTTTTATTGTGCACCAAACGTCTAATATTTGTCCAAATGGGATGAAAATTGCCACTTACGACCGAATTGAGTCCAGAAGCCAGTGTGTCAAATTTGTTGAAGATCGGGTCAGATATAGCTATAACTCCCATATATATTGTTCATCCGATTTGCTATTTTTGTCCTCCGCAGCCGTAATATGCATCCTGTAACAACAATATTTGGGGAAATATGTCAAATACAGCTCAGAAATACCTTTGCTAAATTTTATCGAGATCTGCACCGATTTGGATATAGCTCCCATATATAACTTCGTCCGATTTACCCTTTTATTGTGCACCAAACGTCTAATATTTGTCCAAATGGGATGAAATTTGCCACTTACGACCGAATTGAGTCCAGAAGATAGTATGTCAAATTTGGTGAAGATCGGGTCTGATATAGCTATAGCTCCCATATATATTGTTCATCCGATTTCTAGTATTTGTTACCCACAGCCGTAATATGCACTCCGTAACAATGATATTCAGGGAAATATATCAAATTCAGCTCAGAAATATCTTTGCCAAATGTTATGGAGATCGGTTCCGATTTGAATAGAGCTCCCATATATGTATCAAATTAATTTTGCACCAATTGGGCAATACAAATCCGAATTTAAAAGATACAAACGGCCCCGTCCGACTTTAAGATTTTCTTTACTGGTAAAAAAATAGTATTTCTATTAGAAAAGGTGGGATAACTTTGCACCTAAGAGACTATGATTGAATACAAGGAAAAAATAATAAAAAAGAAAGAAAAGAATCTCCATTTTTAAAAAAACATTGGAAAATATACGTCTTTTTAAATACCAACCAAAAACGGTTTATTTGGATTGTTTGGAAATATTATTGCAGCCATAATTTGGTATTTTAAGAGCTGTTATTTTAAAGAAAAATGTAGGGAAAAATTTAACACCTGATTTTTAAATAGTAAAAATATTTCTGACTTCTTAGGGTGCGTATGATTGATGACAGTAATCATACGCCATCCAATGCCACTAATTTTAATTTAAAAAAAAAAAAAATAAAAATTACCTTCAGCCATTTAATGCGATTTATTTCAATAATTTACATTTTAAATCTTTCCCCTTCCTTCCCTCCCCAAACCCTTCTGATTATCTCTTTGGGAACTCAACACGAATCCATTAATCTCTTCCTCAATTCCTTTAGTTCCTTCATTATTTCGTTTATTTGGAAATTTGACTGCCAGTCCAGGAGAAAGGGGAAATAACAAAAAGTTAAAATTTCCCGACTTTTCTCACAGTCATTTATGTGTTGTCCATTTGTAACAAAAAAAAAAAAAAAAAAAAAAAACACAATGAAAAAAATGTAAAGTTTTCTCTTTGCTCTAAATAAACTTTCCCATAGAATATTCTATGGATTTTTCGAAGAGAAACTATTGTTAATGCTGACTTAACTTTTGTTGGATTTTTTTGGATATTTCTCCTTCTCTCTTTTTCATTGTATTTCTCCTTTCCGGAGAATATACAATGTTCGAAATGATGGATTAGATTATTTTTGTAAAGTCATACTGAAATGAGAAAAAGGAGACTTCTTCTACTCCTGTGTCATTATTGGGATATTAGGGATTCTGCCAGCAAAAAGTGCTATATATTTTGTTGAATATATTTGAAATTATCCACGTTAGACTGACAACTAAAGGATGACAACGAAAGGAAAACAAGTAAATGAGAAAATATGCAAAACATACACAACCAAAAAAAAAAGTGAAAAAATATTTTTTATAAAATCCAAAAATTCTCATTGGATCACCTTAAAAGAATATTTTTCAAAAGGTAGTGGATTATTAAAATAAAATGTTTTCTAGTGAATTATTAAATTTTTTTTCGAAAAATATTTTTATCCACTTAACGAAAATTGATTTTTTTAAACCCCACGCCTTAACGCCGTTAAAAAAAAAATTAATAAGGAAATATTCATGTCTATAAACTACTTGGAAAAAATAATAAAATATTTTTAAATTAAAACGTCTACAAAATTTTAAATCCATTTTTTTAAAAATCCTCGTCTATAAGTCTGACCTAAAGATACATTTCAAGAAATTCTGGTCTAAAAATCAAGTTTTTAAAAAATATATTTCTGTTGCAAAAATCCACGTCTATAGAAGATAAAAAAAAAATATTTAAAAAAAATCCACATCTATGCAGGTTCAACTTTTTTTAAACCACACGTCAGTGGGTTTCTAAAATAAAATTTTTGCAAGTGAATAATTAAAAAATGTCTTACAAAAATAATTTTTTTTTAATGAATCGACTTCACCGTATAATTATTTTTTAAATCCATACGCCTAAGAGTCGTTGAGAAAAATATTTTCTAGAATTGTCCATGTCTATAAATCATCTGAAAAAATAATAAAATATTTTTAAAAAGTCTGCTTCTGAAAATTTTTGAATCCACATACCTTATTTTTTGATAACCCTCTTCTATGTATATATCTAAACTACAAATATATTTAAAAAAATTCCAGTCTAAAAAGAACAATTTTTTGAAAATATATTTTTGCAAAAATCTATGTCTATTGAAGATTAAAAAAATATTTTTTAAAAAGTTCACCGGCAAGAAGATTTAAAGAAAGATTAATTATTCTTGAAAAATCCAAGTCCATAAAAGATTAAAAAAAATAAAATCCACGTCCATGAAATATTAATAAATATTTTTTTTAAAAAATCCACGTCCATGAAAACTAAAAAAAAATATTTTTTTTAAATCCACGTCTATGAAAACTTAAAAAATATATTTTTTTAAATTCATGTTTTTGAAAATATAAAAAAAAATATTTAAAAAAATCCACGTCTATGAAAGATTAGATTTTTTTAATTCCACTTCTATTTTTTTTTAATCCACGTCTATGAAAGATTTAAATTTTTTTTAAATCCACGTCTATGAAAGATAACAAATATATTTTTAAAAAAATCCACGTTTATGAAAGATTTAAAACAATATTTTTTAAAATATTATTTAAAAACATATTTTAAAGAAATCGATGTCTATGAAAGAATAAAAAAATATTAAAAAAATGCATGTCTATAAAATTTAAAGAAATATTTTTTAAAAATTCGCATTTTTATGAGATTTAAAAATAGTTTTAAAAATCCCAAGTTTATTAAAGATAAAAAATACAAAAAAAAAAAAATCCACGCAAATGGTTCGTTTGAAAAAATATTTTTTAATTCATGAATAAGTACCTTTGAAAACAATTTTTTTTAATCCACACAAATGGTTCTTTTGAAAAAGTATTTTTTAAAAAATCCAGAAATTTGTACCTTTTGAAAAAATATTTTTAAAAAATCCACGCATATGGATATTTTGACAAATATTTTTTAAAAGATCAAAAATCCACGCAAATGGTTCTTTTGAAAAAATATTTTTTAATCCATGATTAAAAAAAATTACATTCAAGTCCATGAGAGATTAAAAAATACTTTTTTTAAAAAAATCCACGTCCATGAAAACTTAAAAAAAAATATTTTTTTTTTTTAAATTCAAGTTCATGAAATAATAAAAAAATATTTATTTTAAAAAATCCACGTCTATGAAAGATTTGATTTTTTAAATCCACGTCTATGAAAGGTGTGGATTTTCTTTTTAAATCCACATCTATGAAGGACATGAATTTTTTTTTAAATCCACGTATATGAAAGATTACAAAAATATTTTAACAAAATCCACGTTTATGAAAGATTTAAAACAATATTTTTTAAAAAAAATATTTAAAAACATATTTTAAAGAAATCGACGTCTGTGAAAGAATAAAAAAATATTAAAAACAATTCATGTCTATAAAATTTAAAGAAATATTTTTTAAAAATGTACGTCTTTATAAGATTTAAAAATGAGGTTTTTAAAAATCCCAAGTCTATTAAAGATAAAAAAATAAAAATCCACGCAAATGGTTCGTCTGAAAAAATATTTTTTAATTCATGAATAAGTATCTTTGAAAACAACTTTTTTTTTAATCCACACAAATGGTTCTTTTGAAAAAGTATTTTTTAAAAAATCCAGGAATTTGTACCTATTGAAAAAATATTTTTAAAAAATCCACGCATATGGATATTTTGACAAATATTTTTTAAAAGATCAAAAATCCACGCATATGGTTCTTTTGAAAAAATATTTTTTAATCCATGATTAAAAAAAATTACATTCAAGTCCATGAGAGATTAAAAAATATTTTTTTTTTAAGAAAATCCACGTCCATGAAAACTTTAAAAAAAATATATTTTTTTTTAAATTCAAGTTCATGAAATAATAAAAAAATATTTATTTAAAAAAATCCTAGTCTATGAAAGATTCGATTTTTTTAAATCCACTTCATAGACGTGGTTTTCTTTGGATTTTCTTTTTAAATCCACATCTATGAAAGACATGAATTTTTTTTTTTAAGTCCACGCCTATGAAAGATTACAATAATATTTTTAACAAAATCCACATTTATGAAACATTTAAAACAATATTTTTTTAAAAAATTATTTAAAAACACATTTTAAAAAAATCGATTTCTATGAAAGAATAAAAAAAAAAAAAAAATAAAAAATGCATGTCCATAAAATTTAAGGAAACATTGTTTAAAAATTCACGGCTTTATAAGATTTAAAATATAGTTTTTAAAATTCCCAAGTCTATTAAAGATAAAAAATACAAAAAAAAAATCCACGCAAATGGTTCGTCTGAAAAAATATTTTTTAATTCATGAATAAATACATTTGAAAACAATTTTTTTTAATCCACACAAATGGTTCTTTTGAAACAGTATTTTTTAAAAAATCCAGGAATTTGTACCTTTTGAAAAAATATTTTAAAAAAGTCCACGCATATGGATATTTTGACAAATATTTTTTAAAAGATCAATGTCTATTAATTTAAAGATATATTTTATAAAATAAACCCGAGCATAGGAATCTTTTGAAAAAAGTTATTTTTAAAAAGTCCACGGCCACGAAAGTCTTGAAAATTAACTAAATTTTAAGAATAATCTTTCAAAAAATACACGCCCCTAACTTTTGGAAAATATTTTTTCTAAAAATCGACGTCCCTTGCTTTTAAAAATATTTTTTCAAAAAATCGACGTCCCTAGCTTTTAAAAATATTTTTTCAAAAAATCTACTTCCCTAACTTTTGAAAAATATTTTTTCTAAAAATCCACGTCCCTAACTTTTGAAAAATATTTTTTCTAAAAATCCACGTCCCTAACTTTTGAAAAATATTTTTTCTAAAAATCCACCTCCCTAACTTTTGAAAAATATTTTTTCTAAAAATCCACGTCCCTATCTTTTGGAAAATATTTTTTAAAATCCACGTCCCCTACTTTTAAAAAATATTTTCTCAAAAAATCCACGTCCCTAACTTTTGGAAAATATTTTTTAAAATCCACGTCCCCAAATTTTGAAAAATATTTTCTCAAAAATCAACGTCCCTAACTTTTGGAAAATATTTTTTAATATCCACGTCCTTAACTTTCGAAAAAAAAAATCCACGTCTCTTACTTTTGGAAAATATTTTTTAAAATCCACGTCCTTAACTTTCGAAAAAAATCCACGTCTCTAACTTTTGAAAAATATTTTAAAAAAAAATCCACGTCCCTAACTTTCGAAAAATATTTTTTTTTAAACTCTATGTCCCTAACTCCTGATTTTTTTTAAATCCACGTCCCTAATATTTGAAAAATATTTATTTTAAAATACACGTGAAAAATATTTAAAAAAAAAAATCCACGTACCTAACTTTTAAAAAATATTTTCAAAAAAAATCTAAGCCCCTAACTTTCGAAAAATATTTTTTTTTAAATCCATGTCTCTAACTTTTGAAAAATATTTTTTTTAAAATCCACGACACTAACTTTTGAAAAATATTAAAAAAAATCCAAGCGCATAAATTTTGAAAAATATTTTTTAAAAAGACCACGTTCCTAACGTTTTAAAAAAAAAACTTAAAAAATATTTTTTTTAAAATGCTACGTCTATGAAAAACTTGGAAACTAACAAACTCTTAAGGATATTGTTTTTGGAAAAATTCACGCCTCTATCGCTTTTAGAAAACTATTTTAAAAAACTCTAAAAATATTTTTTTAAAAAATCCGCAATCCTAACTCTTAAGTTTTTTTTTTAATTATTCTATGTCCTTTTTTTGCAATTGAAAGTGCAATGAGCAAAATCTAACTTTGTCAAAGCACAAAATTGTGGCCTACTTTTAGGCGAGCATAGAAAAACACACAATATTTTCAAGATCGTCTGCAGATGATTGTACATTTGAAATGGGCGACAGGAAAATTTTTTTGAAAGAGCCGTTTGTTTTGTTTCTAATATCTATGTATGTCCTAGCCAAAGGACGCCTGTAAACATACAGCTGGAAATTGTGGCCACAACAATTCTCAACACATTTTCTGTTGTCGTTGTTGTTGCATTTTGGGCTAATTATGATAATGGCATCCTTTTGGGTATATGTGGCAATGTCATATTGCGGGTTTTGTTTTCAGTAGTGGACGGGGTAAAGAACTTTTTTCCCATCAGTCTGGTGGTTGGGGACCTTTTTTTCTCTCATTCTGAGAAACGAAGCATTCTGCCATTTCAAAACACCAATACGAGACAGTAATGGTATGACTCCAGTTGGAATTTGCGTAAGCAATTGACATCAACACCATGTCCAATTGGAAAAAATTGAGAGAGGGAAAGAGAGAGGGAGAAAAAACTTGTAGCATGTCGCATAGTCATGTTTTTAGTTGTCGTTGGACAATGTAAACCCATTGTTTGTACATGTGTTATAAATTGCGAAAACATTCGCCGTTGCAGTTGGCAAATGTGTTTGAACAACGTTCGACATTTTTCTTTGTGTTGGTTCGCTGGAAAAAAAAGTTCCCCAACACTTTTTCGGAATACAAATGCGATGTATTTGGAATATGATATAACAAGGATTTGATATGTTTGCAGGACATGTTTTTTTGGGTTGGTGTGGTTAGAAAATATGGGTACGAAATTTTATCTTTGTTATTGAAAGACAACAAAAATTTGGAGCCAATTTGAGTTTTGGCATTTTTAAGAAAAACAATTTTTTTGGAAGATTTTTAAACGGGTTTTTTATTATTTTTTAAGACTTCTATGAACTAGGATTTAAAAAAAGTGTTTTTAAAAGATGGTCATGTTTGATTTTTCAAAAAATATTTTTAACGTGGATTTTTAAAACAATATCTTTTTTTTAAAACTTCTGAAAACGTGGATTTAAAAAAAAAAAAAAAAATATATATATATATATATATATATATATATATATATATATATATCTATATATATATATATATATATATATATATATATATATATATATATATATATATATATATATATATATATATATATATATTTTAAGACATCTATAAACGTGAATTTTTAAAAAATATTTTCTAAGACATATATAAACGAGGATTTAAAAAAAAATATTTTTAAAAAATATTTTATTTTAGACCTTTTTTAAAAAAATATTTTTTATGACATCTATAAACGTGGATTTTTTAAAAAAAATATTTTTTAGATCTTCGGTAAACGTGGATTTTTAAAAAAATATTTTTTAAGACGTGGATTTTTATAAACGTGGATTTTTTAAAAAAATATTTTTTAAGACGTGGATTTTTATAAACGTGGATTTTTTTAAAAAAATATTTTTTAAGACATCTATTTACGTAGATTTTTGAACAAAAATATTTTTAAGACATCTATAAACGTGGATTTTTTAAAAAATATTCTTTAAGACATCTATAAACGTGGATTTTTTAAAAAAATATTTTTTAAGACATCTATAAACGTGAATTTTTAAAAAATATTTTCTAAGACATATATAAACGAGGATTTAAAAAAAAATATTTTTAAAAAATATTTTATTTTAGACCTTTTTTAAAAAAATATTTTTTATGACATCTATAAACGTGGATTTTTTAAAAAAAATATTTTTTAGATCTTCGGTAAACGTGGATTTTTAAAAAAATATTTTTTAAGACGTGGATTTTTATAAACGTGGATTTTTTAAAAAAATATTTTTTAAGACGTGGATTTTTATAAACGTGGATTTTTTTAAAAAAATATTTTTTAAGACATCTATTTACGTAGATTTTTGAACAAAAATATTTTTAAGACATCTATAAACGTGGATTTTTTAAAAAATATTCTTTAAGACATCTATAAACGTGGATTTTTTAAAAAAATATTTTTTAAGACATCTATAAACGTGGATTTTTTAAAAAAATATTTTTTAAGACATCTATAAACCTGGATTTTTTAAAAAAATATTTTTTAAGACATCTATAAACGTGGATTTTTTAAAAAAATATTTTTTAAGACATCTATAAACGTGGATTTTTTAAAAAAATATTTTTTAAGACATCTATAAACGTGGATTTTTTAAAAAAATATTTTTTAAGACATCTATAAACGTGGATTTTTTAAAAAAATATTTTTAAGACATCTATAAACGTGGATTTTTTAAAAAAAATATTTTTTAAGACATCTATAAACGTGGATTTTTTAAAAAAATATTTTTTAAGACATCTATAAACGTGGATTTTTTAAAAAAAATATTTTTTAAGACATCTATAAACGTGGATTTTTTAAAAAAATATTTTTTAAGACATCTATAAACGTGGATTTTTTAAACAAATATTTTTTAAGACATCTATAAACGTGGATTTTTTAAAAAAATATTTTTTAAGACATCTATAAACGTGGATTTTTTAAAAAATATTTTTTAAGACTTCTATAAACGTGGATTTTTTTAAAAAATATTTTTAAGACATCTGGATTTTTTAAAAAATATTTTTTAAGACTTCTATAAACGTGGATTTTTTTAAAAAATATTTTTAAGACATCTGGATATTTTAAAAAATATTTTTTAAGACTTCTATAAACGTGGATTTTTTAAAAAAATATTTTTTAAGACATCTATAAACGTGGATTTTTAAAAAAATATTTTTAAGACATCTATAAATGTGGATTTAAAAAAAAATTAAGACTTCTATAAACGTTGATTTAAAAAAAAATTAAGACTTCTATAAACGTGGATTTAAAAAAAATATTTTTTAAGACATCTATAAACGTGGATTTAAAAAAAATATTTTTTAAGACATCTATAAACGTGGATTTTTGAACAAAAATATTTTTTAGAACATGTATAAACGTGGATTTTTTAAAAAATATTTTTTAAGACATCTATAAACGTGGATTTAAAAAAAAAATATTTTTAAGACATCTATAAATGTGGATTTTTAAAAAAAAATAGTTTTTAGCATATCTATAAACGTGGATTTTTTAAAAAAAAAACTATTTTTTAAGACATCTATAAACGTGGATTTTTTTAAAAAATATTTTTTAAGACATCTATAAACGTGGATTTAAAAAAAAATATTTTTAAGACATCTATAAATGTGGATTTTTTAAAAAAAATAGTTTTTAGCATATCTATAAACGTGGATTTTTTTAAAAAAAAACTATTTTTTAAGACATCTATAAACGTGGATTTTTTTAAAAAATATTTTTTAAGACATCTATAAACGTGGATTTTTGAACAAAGATATTTTTAAGACATCTATAAACGTGGATTTTTTTAAAAAATATTTTTTAAGACATCTATAAACGTGGATTTTTGAACAAAGATATTTTTAAGACATCTATAAACGTGGATTTTTTTAAAAAATATTTTTTAAGACATCTATAAACGTGGATTTTTGAACAAAGATATTTTTAAGACATGTATAAACGTGGATTTTTTAAAAAAATATTTTTTAAGACTTCTATAAACGTGGATTTAAAAAAATATATTTTTTAAGACTTCTATGAACGTGGATTTTTTAAAAAATATTTTTTAAGACTTCTGTTAAAGTGGATTTTTAAAAATATACATTTTTTAAGACTTCTGTTAAAGTGTACCTGGATTTTTAAAAAAATATTTCTTAAAACTTCTTTCAACGCAGATCTTTTAAAAAAATATTTTTTAAGACTTCTGTTAAAGTGGATTTTTAAAAATATACATTTTTTAAGATTTCTGTTAAAGTGTACCTGGATTTTTAAAAAAATATTTCTTAAAACTTCTTTCAACGCAGATCTTTTAAAAAAATTTTTTGAAGACTTCTGTGAAGATGAACCTTTAAAAAAAATACTTTTTTAAGACTTCTGTGAAGATGAACCTTTAAAAAAAAATACTTTTTTAAGACTTCTGTAAACGTTGATTTAAAATTTATATATATATATTTTTCAGAAACGTGGATTGTTAAAAAACAATATTTTTTAAGACTTCTATAAACGTGGATTAAAAAAAATATATATTTTTAAGACTTCTGTATACGTGGATCTAAACAAATATTTTTTAAAACTCTTGTAAACGTGGATTAACAAAAATCTCGACTTCTGTAAAAGTGGATTTTTAAATATATATTTTTTAAGACTTCTGTAAACGTGGATTTTGAAGAAAAAATATTTTTTAAGACTTTTGTAAAGGTGGATCTTTAAAAAAAATACTTTTTTAAGAAATTCGTAAACGAGGTTGTTAAAGAAAATTATGATTTCTGTAAACGTGGATTTAAAAAAAAACTTTTTTTAGGATTTCCGTAAACGAGGTTCTTAAAAAATATGATCTATGCGAAGGTAGATTTTTTTTTAAAGTTTTTTTTTTTTTTAATTTCTGAATATTATTTTGTGGATTTATTAAGACTTTCTTCTGTAAACGTGGCTTTTTAAAAAATATTTTGTAAGACTTTTGTGAAGGTGGATTTAATAAAAAAAAAAATATTTTTAAGACCTTTGTTAAAGTGGATTTGATAAAAAAATATTTTTTAAAACTTTTGCGAACGTGGATTTGATAAAAATATATTTTTTGGGAATTGCAAAAATATAAATATTTATTTATATTTTTAAAAAAATATTTTTTGGAATTTTAAAATTATAAATAATTTAAAAAAAATATTTTTTGGAGTTGCACAAATATAGCAATTTAAAAAAATGCGATCTGCATAAATATATATATTTAAAAAATATAGTTTTTGGGAGTTTCATAATAGTTAATGAACGTATACATGCTGTCGTTCATCATACGCTCCATACAACCACAAGGCAAAACTTGTAAGGTCAATGAGCTTCCCAAAGTTTAATACTCTAAAACGCCTTATTTCCTTTACCTTCCAACTCTTCTTTATTATTTCAAGAAAATTTACCGATGCAGAACTGCTTAGATACCTTCAAATGTGCTTTCATATTTTTTTTCCAACATAAATCCCTAGATCTTCACTTGCCATACACCACTTTCCTTTGATTTACAAATCAGCTTTTGAGGTTAAAGTCACCAACATCTGCTGTCGCTGCTTTGTCCACCTGTGTTCGTCTTAACTCATAATCTTCCACTTGAAACCACAACACTTCTAGCCACTGTCAAGCTTCTATCCGGCAAAGGCCAACTACAAAAACCACGGAAAAGGCACTTCTTTGATGCCCCATCTATGCCATGTGATTCATGGCGATGAGTGGCGCTATTTACACCGGATACTGATGTTACAAAGAAATCACAGAGAGAGAGACAGATAAAGTGTGTCAGAGATAACTCACAAAGAGGTGAGAAAGAGAAATGAGAGGGTGTGAGAGGGAAATAAAAAACGTTAAAGAAGTACTCAATTTATGCCAATGAAAATTGATTTGCTTTAATGCAGTTGATTAAGGGGTGTGGAAAACCAGCGGAAAATGGAAAAACAGATACGGTTGCGTAGGATTGATGTTAATATGTAATTGATGGCTTAGTTTAGGGGAGCGCATGATTGCTATTAATTTTTGTCAAAGAGAGATAGGCGGACTATAATTTATGAAAAAATATGGGAATAATAAAGAAAGAATTTAGAAAAAATTAAATAATGTGGAGTTTTTACTAACATTTTTAAAGAAAGTATATTTTTTTAAAATATTTTGTGAAGGATTTTAAAAAACGTGGATATTTTAAAGAATATTCCCAAGTTGGATTCTTTAAAAATAAAATCTTTACGTTTTTAAAATAACGTGAATTAATAAGGTTTTTTTCTATGGATTTTAAACAACATAGTTTGTTTTTTCAAAATATTTGTCAAATGTTATTAACAGCGTGAATTTTCCAAGAAATCTGAGAATATTTAGAAACGTGTTTTTTCAAAGACATTTTTTTGTGTCGTTAAAGCGTAGATATTTTAAGAATAGTTTTTAGAATCTTAGTCGATTTTTTAATTTGATACATGGTACATTTTTTTAAAAATATATTTTTCAACATTTAAATATTTTTTGATTTTTAAAAATATTTTTTGTAGCAATTTCATTTTTTTTAAATATTTATTTTATGCGCGTTCCGCGCAAATCCGCGTTCACAAAAGTCTTAAAAAACATTTTTTTTATCAAATCCACGTTCACAAAAGTCTTAAAAAATATTTATCAAATTCACGTTTACAAAAGTCTTAAAAATATTATTTTTTTTTTCACATCCACGTTCACAAAAGTCTTAAAAAATATATTTTGTATCAAATCCACGTTTACAAAAGTCTTAAAAAACATTTTTTTTATCAAATCCACGATTACAAAGGTCTTAAAAAATATATTTTTTTATATGAAATCCACGTTTATAAAAGTCTTAAAAAATATTTTTTTCATCAAATCCACATTGACAAAAGTTTTTTTTATTAAATCCACGTTCACAAAATTCTTAAAAAATATTTTTTAAAAATCCACGTTTACAGAAATAAGTCTTAAAAAATATTTTTTAAAAATCCACGTTTACAGAAATAAGTCTTAAAAAATATTTTTTTAAAAATCCACGTTTACAGAATTAAGTCTTAAAAAATATTTTTTAAAAATCCACGTTTACAAAAATAATTCTTACATTTTTTTTTTGAAAAAAAATCCACGCTTACTGTAGTTTTAAAATATATATTAGATTTTTTAAAAATCCACATTAATATAAGTCTTAAAAAATATTTTTATTGTACAGCCAACGCTTACTGAACTCTTCAGAAAATATTTTTTGTTAAAGATCCACCTTTACAGAAGTCTTATAAGAATTTTTTTTTTTTTAATATATTTTCAAAGAATTTTTAAAAAAGTTGTATTCTTTAAAAATATTATCTTTACCTTTTTAAAATAACGTGGGTTATTTAAGATTTTTTCATGGATTTTAAACAACACAGTTTTTTTTCTAAAATATATAAATAAATATTTAAAAAAAATATATATTTAAGAACGTGTTTTTTCAAAGACATTTTTAAGTGTCGTTAAAGAAAAGATATTTTAAGAATTGTTCTTAGACTCTTAGTCGATTTTTTAATTTGATACATGGTAAATTTTTTAAAATATATTTTTCAACAATTAAAAATTTTGCCGATTTTTAAAAATATTTTTTTAACAATTTCAATTTTATTTAATATTTGTATTTACGCATTTTTTATCAAATCCACGTTCACAAAAGTCTTAAAAATATTTTTTTTATCAAATCCACATTCACAAAAGTCTTAAAAAATATTTTTTTAAAAATCCACGTTTACAGAAAGAAGTCTTAAAAAATATTTTTTTAAAAATCCACATTTACAGAAAGAAGTCTTAATGTTTTTTTTTTAAATCCACATTTACAGAAAGAAGTCTTGAAAAATATTTTTTTTTTAAAATCCACGTTTACAAAAATAAGTTTTAAAAAATATTTTTTTTATCACATCCACGTTCACAAAAGTCTTAAAAATATTTTTTTTATCACATCCACGTTCACAAAAGTCTTAAAAATATTTTTTTAAAAATCCACGTTTACAGAAAAAGTCTTAAAAAATACTTTTCAAAAATCTACATTTACAGAAAGAAGTCTTAAAAATATTTTTTCAAAAATCCACGTTTACAGAAAAAGTCTTAAAAAATACTTTTCAAAAATCCACATTTACAGAAAGAAGTCTTAAAAAATATTTTTTTTTTAAAAATCCACGTTTACAAAAATTGGTCTTACATTTTTTTGAAAAAAAAATCCACGCTTACTGTAGTTTTAAAATATATGATTTTTTTTTTAAATCCACGTTAACAGAAGTCTTAAAAATATTTTTTAAAAAGCCCACGCTAGCTGAACTCTTCAGAAAATATTTTTTTAAAGATCCACCTTTTATTTTCAAAGAATTTTTAAAAAAGTTGTATTCTTTAAAAATATTATCTTTACCCGCTTATAAAATGCGATATGAGCATCTAATAGCAAATTTTTAAAAATATTTTCTAAGGAAGTTAGTCTAAGATTGACTTTTGAAAGAATTTTTTTGAAGGATCTTTTTTTGTGATCTATCAGAAATATTTTTCTCATTTTAATTTTTTTTATTAGAATATTAGGGAAGGACCCATAGTATTTTTTTTTTAATTTCGGAAGGATTCAGCTTTAATTTATTATAAATATTTTCAAACGAACTCCACAGAAAGAGAATAGTTGAAGGACTCAACGTGAATTTTCTAAAAATAGATTTTAGAGGGCTCAAAATTTATTTTTTATAACACATTCCGCAGAGCTTAAGGTATTTTTTTTATAAATATTAGTAAAAGTAGCCGACTTGGGTTTTTAAAAATATTTTTGAAGGATACTTAGGTGATTTTCTTAGGAATATTGAAATGATTGCATTAAGAAATATTTGTAGGACTATTTCCTGAAGGAATAGACTTTAAGTTTTTTAAAATATTTTCTAAGGAAATATTTTTGGAATATATTTTTTTTTGAACTTTTATTTGTCCTCCTAAAAGTATGCCAATAAATAATGCATTTATTTTTCAATAGCGTATTTTTAGATATTATATATTAAACTCCATTTCACTTCATAACCACCTTCATCCATCCTTTCTGTTAACCAAAAAAACCAAAAAAAAAAAAAAAAAAAATAATAATAATAAATAAATAAAATCCCCAAGTAATTGATTTTTGTCAAATAACTTGGGGAATAATGTAAAAATGTCAATTATTTCTTCAATTAAATTTCCAATTTTAATTTACAAAACTAATAAACATATGATAACATATGTTTTATGAACTTTTGTTTGTCCTCCTAAAAGTATGCCAATAAATAATACATTTGCTACTCAATAGTGTATTTTTAGATATTTTGTATTAAGCTTTCTTCAATTCGAAATCTCTCATCCATCCCTGTTACCCAAGAAAATCGATAAAAAAATTTCCCTGGTGATTGATGTTTGCCAAATAAATTGGGAAATTGCTGTAAAATTTGCCAATTATTATTTTTTCAATTAGGTTTTCAATTTCATTTCAATTCAATATTTCTTCAACAGAATTGATAAACATATTGACTGTGCTTAATTGCCAAGAAAATTGATTTTTATAGAAAAAAATAAAAAAAAAAATAAATTCCTTGAACTAAATTGAAAATTAAAGAAAATAAATGTTTGCTTTGTATAATAAAAAAAAATCCAATTAAAGGTGTTTTAAAGGAGAAGAAAGGTAAATATCTCTAAAGGGGGTAAGCGGGTTATAAATCATTTTGTAGATGTGTCGTGTCCTTGCAATCAATTATATATGTTTCCTGAGATTCTTTTGCTTCATTTTTATATATAAATAATATTTTTAAAGCATACATTTAGGCAAATATTGAAAAAAATGATTTTTACAAGAAGACAAGCACATAGAACTGTAGAGATTGAACAAAATGTACATTGACTTTTAATGTCTTGATTAGTCAATGGATGGCCGACGACGTGCCAAGAATGCATTGGAAATTTTTCAAAAATATGCTATTCCAAAATAGCAAAAAAAAAAAAAAAAAACGGCTGAAACGCCAAAAAAACACGAGAAATGACAAATATGAACTCAAAAATCTATTCCAGAGCATTTTCGTGTAAAATTAGTCGATAAAGATAAGCGAAATCCCTATAAAAACGTCAAATTACAACACAATGTCATGTCATGGTATGACGACAAAACATTTTTTTTCACTTCCAGCGCCACCTATTGAATCAAATTTACATTGAATTGTCCCATCAAAGACATATAATATAATAATATTTTTTTCCGCGTATTTCCGCCATTTTCGGCGATACCGGAATAACATATTTTTCTAAAATTTCCAATGCATTTCTGTTATGTCGCCTGTCGTTGGTCCCATCTTATTGTATTATATGTCTTTGGATATGGTGACAAAACAAAATTTTCCGCCACTAGCGCCATCTATTGAATCAAAGCAACAATGAAATGTTCCATCTTATTATATGTCTTTGTAGAAGATGTCTGTATGTCTTAAAGAGTATGTCTGTCTGTCCAGGCAAGAGTTGGCATGCGTGCCTCTACGGAGCGTAATTCTATACACACTCATAATCGAGGCCGAGCAGAGAATCCCACATTTATGTTCTCCCAATGTTATTACTCTCTGATTATATTGTTTTTAAATGGCCCGGATTGTGCGTGTGGAGAAAATTTCGCTCATTCGAGGCACGCGCTCCCATTCTTTCCAGGCACTGCTATAAACACAATGTAATCAGAGAGTAACACAATTGGGAGAACCTAAATGTGCGACTCTCTCTTCGACTCTGTATTGTAGAGAAATCTAACAGCTGCTACTGTGTTAATGCATGGTTTGAAAAGAGATAGTGAGAGGAGGGGTTCTGACTTGCTTACAAAAAGGTTTTCTTCTATTATTATCAGGACTCAAAGTAGATTTTTAAAAAATATTTTCTAAAGGACCGAAAGTGGATTTTTACCCCCTCAGCCATATGGTTAGAGAGGGTATATATCATTTAAAATTGGATATAAATATTTTATTTTCTTGTAATTTTGCGCATACTAATATTTTTATCTGTATTAGATAAAGTATGAAAATTGAATATTTCGGTCGACTATATCTGGTACCTCACGTTTGTTTTAAAATTTTTGAACACATCACATATTTCATATAAGGCGAAGAAAGTAGCCAATATAGTCCATACCTGACACGTCGCAATATTTATATAATATTTATTTAGGTCCGACACGAAATGGACAAAATTGGCCCATTCCTTCGGAACCTACTCCATGGAGGGTCAACAATTTGAATAATCATAACAGAAGTCAAAATTGATTTAAATAATCGGACATTGGCTGAGGGTACACATCTATCGGTTAAACCGACTGATACTTTTTAGATTGTTTTTTTTTTATTTTCTACAGGACTCACAATGGGGATTTTTAGAATATTTTCTAATGGAGTTAATGTAAGTTTTTAAAATTTTTTCCCGATTTTTTTTTTTTTTTTTTTTTTTTTGGAAAATATATTCTTAAGGATTCAAAACGATTTTTTGAAGGTTGAGTCTTTTAGGATTAAATATATAAAAGAGAAATTTAAATTCTTTTTCTCAAATTTCCAAAAAAAAAAAAAATCTTCCTGAAAAGCCATCACATCATTGCTCCTTTGGAAGGACACTGTCAAAATCTAATTCTTAATTAAACTGAAAATTCATTGAAACCATCAAAGGCGTATACCACTACTCCTGCAACCCCATTTCCAGCCTAAGGCAACTTGTCATTTAACCACCTCTGTCAATGTAAAACTCGTTAATTAAGAAGCTCCGTTCGGTATACAAATGTAGCCTTTCGGGCTCTGTCGCACACTTCGTTTGCCACTTAACGCAAATGAAATTAACACAAAGGCTTTCATCAATCACAGGGCAGGCATTGGTCAATAGTGTTGGGACACACATACTTATAAAGAGACACCAAAGCAGCCAGCGGAGAGACAGACATACAGACATCGTTGACAATTCTTGCAGGCATTACAGCAATCATACACAAACATATAAGGATTTAGCATTGATTAAAGGAACGGAAACTAAGGGAAATTGGAACAAGTTGGCAGAATTAGTACAAAACCACAAAAACCAAAATGACATTTTCCAGGCAATGCTTAGGAGAAGGGGAAGATTAATAAAACAAGGAAATCAATACAAGAGCTTTAACCACCGACAAAGAGATTTTAAAGGACAAATTTAAATTTTAGGACAAAGGACAAAAACGGATATTAAAAGACAATTTTTGGAGTTTGAGAGGCTGGATGTAATCCAAATTTATAGTACTAGGAATATCTTGCAAAAAATTCTCGAAAAATCCACATTAAAGGACTAAAAATCCTTGGAAGAAAAAAAATCAAATATTTAATGTTCTAAAGTCCCTGGAAAAATACATTTAAGAAATCAGACGTAAAGGGGTTTAGAGTCCTTCAGAAAATATTCTTAGAGTATTCACCATGATTTATTCGGAAAAAAAATATAAAAGTGTCATGTGGAGTTCTCCGGAAAATATTCCTAAAATATTCACTTTGAGTTCCCCACGAAAAACTGAAAAAAATCCGATTTGGGACTTGAAGAAAATATTTAAAACAAATTAAAAAGCAGTAAGTTCGGCCGGGCCGAACTTTGAATACCCTCCACCATTTGGAACGAATTTGCAAATAAAATCCTTAAAAAATTCTGTTAAAATTTGAAAAATACCGAATATAGCCGTTATATTGGCATTGTTTGTCATAAGTCATTACCAAATTCAAATTCGGAACTTGAAATAAACGGTGAATAATGTAGCTAAAACCATCAAAATATCGTATATAGGGAGGTACCGTTAAATCGGAGCTGTGCGAAGACCTGGACCTGCATAGACAATTTTCTGTCATAGGCAGTAGCATCCATTACGAACTTCAAATACGACATTTCAAACAATTTGGGTGAGTATTGTACCTAAACTCGACAAAATACCGAATATAGGGAGGTACTGGTATATGGGGCCTATACGATGACCTGGAGCTGCATAGACAATTTTCTGTCACAGACTGTAGTTTCCATTACGAACTCTAAATGCGTAATTTGAAAAAAATTCCGGTGAATAATGACGCTGAAATCCCCAAAATAAAGAATATAGGGAGGTACCGTTATATGAGGGCTATACGAAGACGTGGTTCTGCACAGACAATTTTCTGTCTTAGGCAGTAGTATCCATTGCGAACTTCAAATACCAAATTTTAAACAATTCCGGTAAAAAGTATCGCTAAAATCATCATAATACCGAATATAGGGAGGTACCGTTATATGAGGGCTATACCAAAAGGTGGATCTACATGGCCCACTTTCAATACCAAAAGTCCTGCAGACATAATATACATTTGAGTAAAATATTATTAATCTACTTCAATTCGTTCGGAAGCTAGTGTGATTTCCACAGACGGGCAGACGGACGGACATTGCTGGATCGACGTAGAATTTTATGCTTATTAAGAATATATATACTTTGTGGGGTCTAAAATGTATATTTCGAGGTTTTACAAACGGAATGACAAATTTAATATACCCTCCATACTATGGTGTAGAGTAAAAAAATAAGATTTGGGACTTTAAAAAATTATTTAAAAAAATCCACATTCTTAAAAGAAATATCTACGTTGAGTCCGTTGAAAATAAATTTAAAATAACTGAAGTAAGTAATTCTCAAGAATTTCTTAACATTTTTTAAAATAAACTCCACTTCTAAATGAATTATAAAAAAGTATTTTTAAATCTGTGTTGTTAAAAATAATTGCAAAATATTTTTAAAATAATGAAAAAAATATAAAAAAACCTTTTTTTAAATGCAAATTATTAAATTTTAAAATATATATATTTTTTGAGAAATAGCATTTGTGTATGTGAGAAACGTTATATCATCATCCCTTTAGCTTTTTCTGAACATACCCCACATAAACACTGTCTCTTGTTATCTTCCCCCGTTTGTTATTATCTTTCTCAAGAAATTCTTAACATTTTTTAAACAAGCTCCACTTTCTTAATGAATTATAAAATATTATTCTTAAATCTGTGTTGCTAAAAATAATTGCAAAATATTTTTTAAAATAATTTTAAAGAAAATTTAAAAAAAAGACTTTTTTAATGCAATTTATTGAAAATCCTTGAAAATATTCTTTAGAAATAGCATTTGTGTATGTGAGAAACATTATAGCATCATCCAATTACCTTTTACTGAACATACCCCACATAAACACAGTTTCTTGTTATTCTTTCCCCTTTTCTTACTCCCTTTCTCTTATACTAATTGTAAATAAGCCGGCATTGGTTTGCAATACCATTGTCACTAGCACAGGGACAGGCAAGAGTAGTCACGCATGCCCCCCACATAAACACTGTTCTTGTTATTCTTCCATCGTTCGTTATTCTCTTTCTCTTAATATGCTAATTGTAAATAAACCGGTAGTCACACATGCCTTCAGTGAGCGTAATTTTCTCCACACTCCCACTAAGGGCCATATAAAAACAATGTAATCAGAGAGCAACAATATCAGGAGAATATAAATGTGCGACTCTCCTGTATTAACATAAATATGAATAGAGCAAGAATAGCAACAATCCCATAACATAGAGAAAGAGAGTGGTGAATTTTAAAGTAAATGGAATTCGAGAGTGCAAAACACTATTACGATAAGAAAAAGCACCAGTGCAAGAAAAAAAACTTGTTGTCATTATATTTTTGCAAACAAAGTGAAAAGTTCATTGGAACTTCACTAAAAAACTTTTTTTTTATTAATAAACAAAAAATGTTCTTTTGATTGGAGAAATATACATTAACAAGTGAAGGATAAGTAAAAAACAAATATTACTCTTGAAATAGCATTGCTGATCATATCACCTAGTGTAGAATTTGATGATTTGCACATTTTGTCAGAAACGAATAAGCAGCTGGAGTGAAATATTGCCCGTGGATCATCCGTGCTATTGATAATTGAAGTATGGCAGTGTCCTTTATATGTTAGAGAATATTTGCGCATTTAGCAAGTGTTACTTATAATTGGGAGAAGAGCCATTGCTCGTTCATTAGAGAAATGTAGTGTTCGATTGTGTATACTTGTTAAGAAGTTTTAGTTGTTTTTTTTTTTTTTTTTTTTTGTTTAAATCGCAGTATTAAAAACAACTAAGAAAGAGAAAACAAACACTAAGAAAGAAGTCTGGTCCATCGGCCAGTTTAAATCTTTCCAGAGGAAATTCGTTGATTACAGATGGATTGTACATCCGTGGTGGTTTAAAATCCAGCTTAGTAAAAGTTCTCGATTTTGATTTTTTTTTCCAGAGTTAAGTATTTGTATCCTGACTCCGAATTTTTTTTTCTTTCCCGATAACAGTTTATTTGATCTAATAGTCCGTGTCCAAGATCCGGGTTACATACGGATCTACTACGATAAAGACAATATCATAATTTGACCATTTTTAAAAGCTAATGAAAATACCTATCCAGCAGTGATTATATTATTTAAAACGATTAGGCAGTTATACAAGAAATATCGATTTTTTGGACACCATTTTTTTATAAAACACCCAAACAGTCAAAAAATGTCAATTTTAGGAGCCCGTATAACTTATACTTTAATATAGCATACACTGCAATCCTTCCAAAATGACCCATTTGGAAATAAAAGTTGGTAAAAATCTTGAAAAATATTTACAGAAATCCACGTTATTTAAATTCTTTAAATTTCTTTGAAAATATTTTTTTTTTTTTTTTTTTTTTTGGAAAATACACGTTTTTAATTTTTCTTTTAAATAATTCACCCTAAAAAATAATTTTAAAAACGTCAACGTTTCTTAAAATCTTTTGCAAAATTTAAAAATTTAACGCCTATTAAAATCTGGTGTAAAAATTTAAAGGAAACCCACGTTGCTCAATATCCGTGATAAATCATTTTTTTTTTAAATCTACTTTATTTGAAATATTTTAGTTAGATTATTTATTTTTAATATGTAAAGACATTCACTTTATTTAAATTGCTTTATTTTTATTTATTTTGAATCCACATAAAGTCTTTGAAAAAAAAAAAAAAAAAAAAAAAAAAAAAAAATCTAAAAAATGCACGTCATAAGTAATGTTCTATTTTAATTGTTCTTTAATATTTTTATAAAAATTAAAAAATCAACGCTTCTTAAAATCTTTTGTGAAATTTTATGCTTAACATCCAAAATAAAAGCATTTTTAAAATATTCTATGTTCTTTGAAAAAATGAAGAAATAATTTTTTATATCCTAAAAATAAAATATATTTTGAATTCTTCAATAACAATAATAAAAATACTAATAATAATAATAATAATAATAATAATAATAATAATAATAATAATAATAATAATAATAATAATAATAATAATAATAATTATAATAATAATAATAATAATAATAATAATATATAATAAAGAAAACTTAAATAAAATTATGTTGTTTCAGAAAATGTATTTTTTATATAAACCACCTGCTCCTTCTCTCCATAATTCGTACGTATTTTAGTACACACTAGATACTCCATTTGATTGTAAGCCAATAGAACATGTTTGTCTCTTTGCATACCCTCTCCATTGTCCTATCTCTTTCTCAGAGAAAACCATTAACATTAATTAGGAAATTCTCTGTTAAACCTAAAACTGTAGTTGTGTAGTTCAATAGTAAGTGTAAGCAAATACTTATATGTGTGTGTCTATGGTACTTAAGATAGCTTTCATCAATCAACTGACCACCAAGGGTGCTTGGGACACATCAGGAAGGTAAATTGATTATTTTAGCAATTCTAGTCGATAATCGACGAGATGAAGAATGTAGAACATGGTCTGTAAGGTAAAGTACCAGAGGTTTCATAAGTACCTCAATGTAAACCACAAAAACCAAAATGTCATTTGTGAACAAAACAGAAGGAAAATAAATCAATGGAAGGCAAAATGGTCACCAGGACTCTATGAAGCAAAGGTAATAAAAATTGTAGAAGAGAATGAGAGAACGACAAAGTATTTAAAGAGAGAAAATAAATTGGCAAATATATGACCCAAAGATGGGCATATGATGATCTTAAGGCTTGTATACACATAATATTAGAATTATACAGAGTGAGATAAAAAAAACTGCAACAAAGTCAAAAGTCATAATTTTTACATTTTTTTTAAATGTTATTGAATGAATGAAAAAAATGGCAGAAATAGCATTAAATTTAAGAACGGCCAATGGAACCGTCACACGCTGCCCGAATGTTGCTCTGCGGCATTTTGGCCCATTCCGGGCGAAGCGCTGGCTTGAGGTGATCGACATTTTGCTATTTTTTAGTGCCAACCTTGCTTTCCAAAATATTTCAGACACAATAGTCCAGCGGATTGGTATCCGGAGATTTTGGTGGCCATTGTGCGCTGGAAATGAAGCGAGGAACCTCATTTTGTAACCATTCTTGGGTGGCGCGTGCTGAGTGCGATCGATGATGCTGAGTTCTGTTGGAATGTCCAAGGCCAAAATGTTTGCGGGCCCAAGGCTTTAAAACACCCTCCACAATATTTTCGCGATAATAAACGACATTTATTCTGATGCCACGGTCGATTAATACGAGCGTAGAGCGACCATCGGCTGTTATGGCTGCTCACACCATCATCATGGCCGGCTCTTAAGCTCTGGTGGCCAACCGAAGGTGAACATTTTCAGGTGACCTCTTTGGCAGGTAAACACGATCATTTTGTTTATTTACAAATTGCTGGGCAGCAAATGCTTTCTCATCGGAGGAGAAAACCAACTTCGGCAGTTCACCACTTTCGGCCAAGCGAAGCAACTCTTTAGCTCTTTCGAGCCTATTTTCTTTCTGTTGCGGTGTAAGTTCTTGCACTTTTCAATGGCTTTAGCCCGAGCTCATTTTTCAATATTTGCCGAATTGAATATTGTGATATGTTCAGCTCACGAGCCATTTCTCGGCCACTGCGACGCGAGTTTCGATCAAGTCGCTTCTTTACTTTTCGAACCATTTCTGCTGATGTTGCTATTTTCTTCCGTCCACTTGCTTGACATAGGGATACGCTATCACGGTAACGAGTGATGATACGAGACACAAAATATTTATTCACATTTAAATGCTGGAGCGATAGCCATTTTTGGTTTTCCGGCCAAATATAACGAAATCATACTATCACGCTTGAATTCCATCACGAATAATTGTTTTTCCGGAAAATTCTCACAAAAACGCTTTTGTAGGCTTGCAGACAATATAATGAGCTGTCACTGAAATAATTTTAACAGCTGTCGGATGAGTGGCTTAGAAATGACAGCAGTCTAAAATTGGTTGCAGTTCTTTCATCTCACCCTGTATCTCCTGGTATCTTCGTGGACATATCATTTATGGGGCATCATCCTCGACATTTTCTTGGAAATATATTTTTCGTGGTTACCTGTTACCAATCAGGCCATCATATCCATTGAAGCCTTAATAACATATTTGTAGTTGGTTCTGGTTATTTTTTCATCTCATTCCATTAATTAATTACAATTGTAAAAATATTCGTTAAGTCTGTTATTTTCATGTCACGTCGATTAATTAAATAAGCATTCATTAAAAAATGGAAGATAAAAAAATATTTTCCATGCCATTATATTTTTTTATTTTTAATTTTCGGTATTTGTTTATGTGTTCGTTTTTTGTTTTCAATTTTATCCTGATCATGTCCATGTGTATAATGAGCCATATTTTACATTAAATTAATACCTTCCCTGCTGCGAGCAAAGAACCATGTATCTTATATTACCACTTTATTTCTACAGACAATTGTACTAGTTCAAATTTCAACAATTTACGAGTAGAGTTTGGTTTGGGACACTGATTGTAGTGTATTTCTACTGACAATGTCGACAGTTGGCTTTTCTTTTATTGTCATTAAAACATATTGAATATATACACATTTTTATGTAATTTTTTTGTAGATCGCATCGAAACAACGCGTTTTTATCGGCAATTAATTTGTTTTGTGTGTTTTATTGTTAAAAAGGTGATTATTTATTAAATATATAAACAAAATGAGTAAAAGAAATTATAAAAGATTAATTAAAAAACAAAAAATATTGTATAAAAACAGAAGTTTGCAATGTGAACAAGAAAATAGTGAAAGTGAATTTGTGTCAAACGGTGGAGATTTTATAAATGATTTCGTGGAAAATGGAATGGAAGATTTTGCAGTTCCGAAATTAATGTTGCGGGACAAACTTAAAAAGTGGTGCATGGAAACGAATCCTTCAAAGAAATGTTTGGAAAGTCTTTTATCAATATTAAAGGAAGAAGGTCTAGATGTTCCGCTCACTAGAGAGACTTTGGTGGGCAGAGCAAAAAATATGTTAACGAGAAATGTTGCCCCTGGAATTTATTGTCATATTGGCATAGAAACACAACTACGAAAAGTTGGTCACATTTTGGAAAAGTATGAGGAAGTCGAACTAGATATAAATATCGATGGAATTCCACTGTTCAAAAGCTCTCGTGTGCAATTGTGGCCAATCCTTTGCAGAATCGTTAATATTCAGGAGAAAACAAAACCGTTTGTTGTTGGATTATACTTGGGAAACACCAAGCCGGGTAGTGTGAATGTGTATTTGAAAGACTTCATTGATGAAGTGATTCTACTAAAAGGTCAGTTTATCATACAACAAAAACATTTAAAATTGAAGTTTCGTTGCTTAATATGTGACGCACCAGCAAAAGCTTTCGTTTGTGGAGTTCCTGGACATACATCAACACATGGCTGCACCAAGTGTACTCAAATTGCGAAGAAGGTAAACAATGTCTTGACTTATAGTAGCGAGAGTGGTTCCCTAATCTCCGATGAGGACTTTGCTGTGCGAAAGTATCCATGCCACCATTCCCAAATGTTCAAAGAAGAAAAAACTCCTCTCGAAGAAATTGGATTTGGTATGATAAATCAGACTCCTTTAGATAGCATGCATCTCATTGACCTCGGAGTCACCAAAAAAATGCTAACCAGAATAATGCATAATAAAACTGAAAAGAAAACCTCAAAACAAAATATTTCAAAAATATCTTCTGAATTGGTGAAATTTAAAAAATACATTCCAAGGGAATTCCCAAGAAAACCCAGGCCTTTAGATGATCTTTGTCATTGGAAAGCGACTGAATTTCACCAGTTCCTTGCTTATACAGGAATTATTGCTCTTTATAATAATGTACACGAAGATATTTATTATGAATTTTTAACTTTACATTGTGCTTATCGACTTCTTAACAATGCACGACATATGGATCAAAATATTGTTCAAGCTAATAATTTGCTTCAATTATTTGTCGAGAACTTCTCAACTGTATTTGGTTCGAACAGCATTTCTTTTAACGTTCATAATCTGCTTCATTTGGCTTCTTGCGCAGAAAAGTATGGTCCCCTTATTTCGTTTTCTGCATATGCATTTGAAAATAAACTGCAAACACTGAAAAAACATGTTCGAAAACCATCACATATCTTTCAACAAATTATTCAAAAGGAAAAAAATTGCATGATTGTCAACACTATTCAGGATGGGTTAAAATATGAAAAAGGTGTTATCGTTGGAGCTTTTGTAAATGATTGCTACATATCCTGCAAAGAACCAGATAATATTTGCGCGGTGAATTCATGCATTCCAATAAAAATTGATAATATAAAGAAAAAGGGCGAAATATATATTGAAGGCAGTCGAATTTTGGCATTAGAAAGTTTCTACGAAGAACCGGTGAATTCTTGTGAGATTGGTATTTTCAAAACGAATCTGACTCTAGGGGAAAAAGAGACATTTTGTATTAAAGACATTCAGTTCAAATTTGTATGCTTGCCAATTGATTCTGATTTTGTAATCGTGCCCATTTTACATTCCTGCTTTCCAGAGAAATATCAAGCACAAATTTTTACCTCCTAAGTACACAACTCCCGCACATAAACATGTCGAACGAAAATGCCAACCCTTCCAAAGGAAAAATGAAATATTTTGCTCCACAAGGTAATCTCCAAAGATTATCACTAAATTTTTAACAGTATAACAAAATTGAGTTCATATTTTTGATAGCTAATGCAAAATGTTCTTCCTGCCAAGAAAATGCCAGAAAACTAGACACGATTATTGATATTTTGGCGGAGCATAAAGTTTTACTGGATCGTGTTATTTCTCAGAACGCATTTGTGGACAATATTATGACAATTTTTCCAATTGAATCGGAAGAAAAACTTCGAGAATTTGATCGAATTCTCGCAACACAAGCAGATCTATATGTACGTATCTGCGTTTTGGGAATAACAAATTCATAACTAAAACAATTTTTACAATTGCAGACTCGACAAATGAAAAATCTCATTGCAGGTAACGCTGAACGTAATTTGCATAAAGTATTTGGAAGAAATATTATTATGGATTTTAATGTTGACGGAACTTTCGGGAAAAAAGGTCTACGAGATTTTGGTAATGTACTTGCCGCCATAATAGGTAAAACGTGTTTGTTTTTGTTTCAAATAAGTAATGCTAAAATATAGTTTATAAAACAGAAGTTATATCAACATTTAATAAATTACCTGACAAGACTTTACGAGCAGCGTTCCAACGCCAAAAGAAAAAGTATTTTAAGATCAACAAACGAAGCAGGCGCACCGAAGAAAAGGAACAAGATGAAAATGATGAAGAACCACAAATTTAACTGAATGTTTTTATGTTATACTATATAATTTTAAAATCCTAGTTCTAACTCTATTCAGTTTTATTAAAAATAAGACAAGGTTTGGCCAGCCTTGAAAAAAGTGAGCTATATATGTAATCCATTTCTTAATTTATTACCTTGCCTAAAATTCGCAGACTGTTTTAGATTAATTAAATATATTGTGTGTAGATTGAACTGTGCTTTACTTTTGTTTTTGTTACTTAATAACTGCGTTAAAAATGTAACGTTGTTAAATACTTATTCTATTACAAGCATTTTCCTAAAAATCTCAAATGACTATTTGGTTCGAATGCCTCCATATGATCTCGAAAGGACTAATGGTCTTCTAGTGTTTATTTGGTTCAAATGTCTACATATAGCTCAGGATACCCAATAAAATGCAGTGATTATTTGGTTCAAACGTCACCATATAAACTTAAAAGATCTAATCTTTTTCTAGTGATTATTTGGTTCAAATGTCTACATATAGCTCAGGAAACCCAATATAATGTAGTGATTATTTGGTATACACGTCATCACATAATCTCAAAAGATATAATCTTTTTCTAGTGACTATTTGGTTCAAATGTCACCATATAGTCCCAAAAGAACTACTTAGTCAATATAGTCAAGGTCTACTGGTACTTCTCCTATGACAAGCCTATGTTAAATGTCCATAGGAAATTACATTGGTTGTGGTATACTTTTTCACTAGTACTAGCGACAATGTCACCAGTAAAACACTACAATTTTACTAAAGCTGCTCGCTGCAGGGTTAATTGCAGCTTTATTCAATGAATAAGCAAACTTATACACCCACACACACAAATACATACATACGCATTCATTTAAAAAAACAAAGGCAAAAAAACTACAAAAAATAACACCATTAAATATTGCATATCTCAAGGCTCAAAAAAATATTCAATTTCCAGCAATTTTCGTTAAGTCTTCATTAAGGCCGTTTGTTGTTGGTTTTTCGTAGATAAATCAATTTGTGAAAATTTACATTTCTCCTTCGCACAAATTTAAGCATTTTCGTGAAAATTTGTCATGATTACCGTTTCGCCAATCTGTAGTTATGGTGAAATGAATAACAACATTGAAATTCCATTTACAATCTTTTGGTTATTTATTTTTCTGGAATTGTCAATGCCAGCGATAATCCAATGAAATTAATTATATAATTGAGGAAGCGAATGGCAAGGAGAGGGAGAGATAAATAAAATTATTGTTGTGGATGAAATGGGTGACTTCTCTAAATGGAGATCAAGCATTTGACCCACACAGCGGGCTAGGTGCTCTTTTTTATAGAAGACTAGAAAGATTTCTTCTCCAAAAGAAGAAAAAGAGATATTCAACAATTTGCCAATTTTAAGTTTCGACGAAAGCTTTGGAGATGAGCATTGCAGACGCAGACGAGTTCAGAATCGGTATTTTAAGTCGAAGACTCCGACCTACGCCTTGAAAAGCAAAAATCGAAATTCGATTTGCAGTCGATCTACGAAAAATCGGCTTATTCTCTTGAATTTTGTGTCTATGCTACTAGACACTCGGCGACATCTACATTTCATTGAATAACACCCCTTTCCATCTTCAATCTACCTTAAGTTTCCACCATTACTTATAACCACAATGGGTTTGCATCTACGCTACCGAACATTTGAGACGAGGCTGCACTACAAACTTCTGTCATAGCTATAATTTATGAACTACTGTAACGGCGCTTTGGCTGAATCCCCATATATTTCCTACTGACCTATGATAAAGATATTGAAAATTCATTTTTTTTTTTGTTGCAAATTTCATTAATCTCATAAAAGTCAGTTTGGTGGTTTGTATATATGCTACCGGGTATTTAGCGCCATCTACATTTCACCGCATTTGAGGTGAAGCTACACTACATAGCGATGTCAAACCGGTAATTACTGTACTATTGCGACGACGCTTTGGCTGAATCCCTATAAATTATCTACTGACCTGTGGTAAAGATATTTGGAAGGTAAATAAATATATAAAAACGTCTAACCCTGCAAATTATTGCAAGTTTCATAAAAATATTTCGAAAACTCCTTGTTCTGTGGCACATTTTTTTCCTCACTTGCCACCTGCCCCTTCGGTATAGGAGATTACTTCCTGGCATTCCTTTTTCTCTCGTTGAAACTCTTAAAGGAGACCCTCTTCACCCTTTTTTCTACCATATATCGTTGCAAATCTGAATCCATAATTTAACAGACGTGGATTTGTTAAAAAATATTTTTTCCACATTTCAGGGTTTTTTAAAAAAATATTTTTTCCACATTTCAGGATTTTTTTTTTAAATATTTTTTCCACATTTCAGGGATTTGTTTTTAAAAGATATTTTTTCCACATTTCAGGGTTTTTTTTAAAAATATTTTTTCCACATTTCAGGATTTTTTTTTAAAAATATTTTTTCCACATTTCAGCATCGTGGATTTTTTAAAAATATTTTTTCCACCATTCAGCAGACGTTGATATTATTAAAAAAATATTTTTTCCACATTTCAGCAGACATGGATTAAAAAAAAAAAAAAAAATTTTTTTCCACATTTCAGCAGACATGGATTTAAAAAAAAAATTTCCACATTTCAGCAGACGTTGATTTTTTTTAAAAATATTTTTCCACATTTCAGCAGACGTGGATTTTTTAAAAAATATTTTTTCGAAGAACCAACAGTCGTGGATTTTTAAAAAAAATCGTTTTTAGAAGAACCAACAGTCGTGGATTTTTTAAAAAATAATTTTTCAAAGTAGCAACAGACGCGGATTTTTTATAAAAATTTTTTTCCATAATTTAATAGACGTGGATTTTTTAAAAAATAATTTTTTAAAGTAGCAACAGACGCAAATTTTTTAAAAAATAATTTTTCAAAGTAGCAACAGACGCAAATTTTTTAAAAATAATTTTTCAAAGTAGTAACAGACGCGGATTTTTTAAAAATATTTTTCCTACGTTTCCGCTGACGTGGATATTTTTAAATTTTTTTTTTCGAATTATCAACAGACTTGGATTTTTTAAATATATTTTTTCCACATTTTAACAGACATGGATTTTTTTAAAATATTTTTTCAAATTTTAGCAGACGTGGATTTTTTGAAAATATTTTTTCCACATTTTAGCAGACTTGGATTTTTTTAAAAAATATTTTTTCAAAGTATAAACTGACTCGGATTTTTTAAAAAAAAATATTTTTTTTGAGCCATCAAAAGGCGTGAATTTAAAAAAATTATTTTTCTGAGCCATCATAAAAACGTGGATTTAAAAAAAAAAAACTATTTTTTGAGGTATCAAAAGACGTGGATTTAAAAAAAAAAATATTTTTTTTTTGAGCCACCAAAAGACTTGAATTTTTTAAAAAAAAGTATTTTTCTGAGCCATCAAAAGGCGTGGATTTTAAAAAAAGAGTATTTTTCTGAGCCATCATAAAGACGTGGATTTTTCAAAAAACTATTTTTTGAGGTATCAAAAAAAAAACGTGGATTTTTAAAAAAAATATTTTTTTGAGGTATCAAAAAACGTGGATTTTTAAAAAAATATTTTTTTTGAGCCATCAAAAGGCGTGGATTTAAAAAAAATATATATATATTTTTCTGAGCCATCATAAAGACGTGGATTTTTTAAAAAACTATTTTTTGAGGTATCATATCTGACAACTTCAATCTTAAATTTTATATTGCGTTTGCATGTGTGGGAGAGAAGGAGGAAGATTGCCTGTGCACATTCTGCCATTAGAGTAGAAGTCATGACATCGTTCTTGCGTCAGCTATTTAATCGGTTTTAATTGATATTTATTTATATTCTGTTTACTTATGTCAATAAGCGGCTGTTGCCTCGTGAGCTCTGATGCCACTGAAAAATGAATCGAAAAAATAAAACTCTTAAAATATTTACAATGCACGCATTGCAAATGACTGCAAATACCCTGGCTATGCAATAAGGAAATTATTTTAGGATTTTGGTATTGGGTAGGGAATTCGGTTTTTTCTAGGGCGCTGATACTTCTGTGGTATTTGATATAATTGTTTTTTTTATATATTAAATTCTAAAATATATATAATTATTTTTTACTTTTTAAATGTGAACATTTAATAATAAAAAATATTTAAAAGTTTCGATTTTTTTAAATATCGAATAGTGCGACCATCGATATTTTGTTAGCTCTTCAACACATCCCCAAGCCACTGTGATTTCAGCAACGTGGTGACACCAATAACTTAAATTATGTTTAAGTGTTTCACACACACTAACTCTAAAGGGAATGTGTAAATATCCTTCACATCCTTTGCATTGTTTACACACATACACACCAATACATATATACATTACATTGTATTCTGTAAATAAAATTACAAAAATATCCGTTTTTCGCAACAGCTTGAAAAGGAAAAAAGTATTACTTTTTTATTTATATGCTTTAATTCCACACAACTTAAATCCTTATCCTTACATATCCACCATCATCTGAGGCCATTAACACGGTCATAATTTTAATGTCCTTCGATGGGGAAATGAAAATATTATGAATTGCCATTTGTAGAATTCCATTTCCTTATACGTTTTTTGAGTTGATTCAAAACAAGTAGAGGCATACTCAATAATCAGACTTGGAAGGCCTTTAAGGTCGCACAATAGAGAGATATGGATGGACTTCTTTAAAATACTGACTGATCTGTATTTTAAATAGATATAACAGGGCTGGCATTTATGTGTCGTAATATCATAGTAATATTTTTAAAGAACATTAGACGAAAAATTAAAAAATATAAATAAATAAAAGAAAACAATTTAAGAAATTATGAAAAAAAAAAAATTCTAGTCCACGATTATGGAATTTTACAAAATATTTTTTTTTATTCACGTCAATTTAAAAAAAAAATTATGAAAATATATTTTTTTAATCCACGTCAATTGAGCTCCATAAAACATGTTTTTTTTTTTTTTAAATTAAAAAAATATTTTTTTAAATACACGTCAATTTTTTAAAAAATTATAAAAAAATATTTTTTTTAATCCACGTCAATTGAGCTCTTTAAAACATATTGTTTTAAAACATTTGAAAAAATATTTTTTTAAATCCACGTCAATTAAAAAAAAAAAAAAAATGAAAAAATACAAATAATAATAATACAATTGTTGTTTTATAAAAACAATGGGATTAAGCCTGACGATTTTTGCAACAACAAAATACTACGGTATCCCAAACAAACATGCCAACACTGTTCTAAGTTAAGAAAAAATATTTTTTTTAATCCACGTTAATTTTTTAAAAAATTATTAAAAATATTTTTTAATCCACGTCGCTGAATTCCTTAAAATTATTTTTTAAAACATCGAAGTCTCCTAGATTCATAAAAAAATATTTTTTAAAAATCCGCGTATTTTAGATTCATAAAAAATATTTTTTAAAAACCCGCGTATTTTAAATTCATAAAAACTATTTTGTACAAATCCACGTCTCTTAGATTCATAAAATATATATTTTTTTAAAAATTCCACGTCATTTAGATTTATAAAAAATATTTTTTAAAAAATCCAAGTCATTTAAATTCATAAAAATAATATTTTTTAAAAAATCCACGTCTTTTAGATTCATAAAATATATTTTTTAAAAAAATTCACGAACCTAAGATTCATAAAAAATATATTTTTAAAAAATTCAGGTCTTTTAGATATAATTTTTTTTTTAAATTTTACGTCTTTTAGATTTATAAAAAATAGTTTTTTAAGAAGCCAACACTGTTCAATTTATAAAAAAATATTTTTTTTTTTAATTTAAGTCTTTAAATTCATAAAAAATAGTTTTTTAAGAAGCCAACAGTGTTCAATTTATAAAAAATATTTTTTTTTTTAAATTTAAGTCTTTAAATTCCTTAAAAAATATTTTTTAAAAAATCCACGTCTATTAAATTCCTTAAAAAATATTTATTAAAAAATCCACGTCTATTGAATTCCTTAAAAAATAACTTTTAAAAAATCCACGTCTATTGAATTCCTTAAAAAATATTTAAAAAAAAAAAATCCACGTCTGTTGAATTCTATAAAAAAATAGTTTCTTAAAAAATCCACGTCTGTTGAATTCCTTAAAAAATTATATTTAAAAAATCAATGTCTATTAAATTGCTTAAAGAATATTAAAAACACGCTTCTATTGAATCCTTGAAAAAAATCCACGTCTATTAAATTCCTTAAAAAATATTTTAAAAAAATCCACGTCTACTGAATTCCTTAAAAAATATATTTTTTTAAAAATCCACGTCTATCGAATTCCTTAAAAAATATTTTAAAAAAATCCACGTCTACTGAATTCCTTAAAAAATATATTTTTTTAAAAATCCACGTCTATCGAATTCCTTAAAAAATAATTTTAAAAAATCCACGTCTATTGAATTCCTGAAAAAATATTCTTTAAAGATGCACATCTATTGGATTCCTAGAAAAATATATTTCTTAAAAAATCCACGGCTATTGATTTTTTGGAAAAGTATATTTTTAAAAAAAATCCAAGTCTATGGAATACTTGATAAAATATTTGTTATAAAATTCACGTCTATTGAATTACAAAAAACTATTTTTTAAGAAAATCCATTAGAGGTATTATTAAAAAATCCACGTTTATTATATTCTTTAAAAAAATAAATTTTAAAACATCCACGTCTATTGAATTCTTTAAACGATATTTTTTTGAAAACTTCAAGTCTACTGATTTCATTAAAAAAAATATTTTCAATAAATTTACGTCTTTTGAATTCTTAAAAAATTAATTTTATAAAACCACGCCTTTTGAATTCTTAAAAAATACTTTTTAGAAAATCCACGTAGTTTGAATTCTTAAAAAAATATTTTTTAGTAAATCCACGTAGATTGAATACTTAAAAAAATATTTTTTAATAAATCCACGTCTTTTGAATTCTTGGAAAATATTTTTTTAAAAAAAATTACGTCTATTGAATAATTGAAAAAGATATTTAATAAACATATCCACGTCTATGAATTCCTGATTTTTTTTTTAATCTCCGTCAATGAAAAAATATTTTTTAAAGTATCCACGTCTATGGAATTATTGAAAAAATATATTTTTTTAAATATCCAAGGCTGTCAAATTCCTGGAAAAACATTTTTTTAACGGTTTTTAGTGTCCAATGTTTATTAGTGTATTTTCACAACTTGAATTCTGAACCACTGTATGCTGCCAGTCCTTTTTAATTGCTCATATTGTTTAGTTTTCCATTAAATTAATTTTTCATGGTTCGAAAACGTTTTGCACAAATTTTCGCCAATGTCAGTTTGAGAACTCCCAGTGCGCCTAAATGTAGGCAACCATTCCAAAAAGTAAATATCATACATGCATTCCACTATTTAAGCTAACACCTGAAACAAGGCATTGAACAATGTTATTTTTTTCCGCTGTTCCGGCTTATGGGAATTTGGGATTAGTAGTATTCGTGTGCATATGTTTAGGCGCATTTGCTGCAAGTCCATTAGAAATGGTCCACCCGACTAAATTGAAATGAATTATTTTTAGGCCAATTTGCACTCTCTGAACCCAATCGCCAGGTTTGGTGCATAAATTATCTCTGCATTAGAATGTTAAATATTCATACACCCGCTAATCGTTCGTTGTATTTGTGAGGTTATGGTGGTGTGGAGAAAGGAATTTTGCTGTGGGTTCAGGACTGCTGGACGTGTGAGAATTGGATGGGGATTATTTCAATATTCCGTTTTTAATGTTTTTGGAACAAATATGGAATAATTAAATTCAATAATGGGATAAAAGTTGAAGTTGAAAAAAAGTTTAAAATGAAGCATACTTTTAGGCGACCATTATGTTCTTATTATTTGGAAAGAAAAAACCTTTGCTGACACTTGGAATAAGCTTTTCATGGGCCAATTATGGCTAATAAAATATTTTATTCAAACAAAATTTTAATTAAATATTTCACTCCAATACTAATTAATATACGAACGTATTCAATTATTACCAATCAAATTTATTTATTTATTTAATTATTTAATTTATTTATTTATTTATTTAATTTTAATTTAATTTAATTTAATTTAACATTTAATTAATAAATAATTTAGCCAAATACATTGTAACCCACACAGACACATAAAACATTTCCCCCACCAACACCCCTAACAACCTTTGAATATCCCATAAAACAATATTTTTCTCCGCAATTACCATTTTCATTGACCATAAAAATTTCTTTTGCCAGGGCATACTTTTAGGCTTTTAATTAAAAAGGTTAAATTCACCAACAAACCATACTCGTGGGCGATTTTTGTTGTTGTTTTTACAAAATGCAAACCCAAACTTTTATTTGCGGGTATTTTAATTAACATTTATAAATATATCATTTTTGCATCGCGAATTTTCATCACAGTCTGATAACCAGCAAAAATTGAGGGCAGAAATTGAGATTTGCTGGACGATTGCAAACAAAAATTATAATTTTGTATTTTGGTCAATTGTTTAAAGGCTCGAACACACGAACTCTAAAAACACCCTCACAGGTATTGAACTAACGGAAATAATTTGGTGATTGGCTATGGCAAAAAAAAAAAGAAAGAAATAATTAAATTTCATTAGCGCCTAAAAATATGCAAATAACTGTTAAAGAAATTCTCTAAAGGACTTCCATTGAGATTTAAATAAACGCCCACAATTTGTGTGGGATAAGAGGATTCTGGTCCTCCACGTCTACTGAATTCCTGAAAAAATATTTTTTTAAAAATCCACGTCTTTTGAATTCTTGAAAAAAATATTTTTTTAAAAATCCACGTCTTTTGAATTCTTGAAAAAAATATTTTTTTAAAAATCCACGTCTTTTGAATTCTTGAAAAAAATATTTTTTTAAAAATCCACTTTTTTTGAATTCTTGAAAAAAATATTTTTAATAAATCCACGTCTTTTGAATTCTTAAAAAAATATCTTTAATAAATCCGCGACTTTTGAATTCTTAAAAAAATATTTTTAATAAATCCACGTCTTTTGAATCCTAAAAAAAATATTTTTAATAAATCCACGTCTTTTGAATCCTAAAAAAATATTTTTAGTAAACCCAAGCTTTTGGAAATCTTAAAAAAAATATTTTTAATAAATCCACGTCTTTTGAATTCTTAAAAAAATATTTTTAATAAATCCACGTCTTTTGAATTCTTAAAAAAATATTTTTAATAAATCCACGTCTTTTGAATTCTTAAAAAAAATTATTTTTAAAAAATCCACGTCTTTTGAATTCTTAAGAAAAATATTTTTAATAAATCCACGTCTCTTGAATTCTTAAAAAAATATTTTTTAATAAATCCACGTCTTTTGAATTCTTAAAAAAAATATTTTAAATAAATGCACGTCTTTTGAATTCTTAAAAATATATTTTCTAATAAATCCACGTCTTTCGAATTCTTCAAAAAATATTTTTCTAATAAATCCACGTCGTTGGAGTTCTTAAAAATAAATATTTTGTCTTCGAGTGAGGTAGTTACATCAAACCTATCCTAACAATGTTGTGTTTTAAAAATAATTAAATCATGCAATAATGTTGCATACTTTGTGGTCCTTATCAATCCAAAATATTTTGCATACTTCAAGGAGATACAATTTAAAAGATTTGTGTTATGCTGCCATTAAAATAATGCTAAGAACATTCTCACACATATATTCTTTGACTTCTAAGTTATTACATGTTTTGTGGCACAGATTTTCCTCTGAAATACCCTGCATACTTTTAGGGGCATATTTTATATACTTGCATTGCATAACACTAATTCTTCATAATATTCATATGTTTAATTTAAGACTTTGTGGTAATTCCAAAACGAACACTACCACAGAAAATGCTTTCAAAATATTCGGCATATTACTGTCTGAATGTGTGTATGTAGGGATTACATAAGTCATAACATTTAATCCTTAATAACGCTAATGAAATTCTTGATTATGCTTTTCAAAGTATACTGTAATGTTAACTAATATGAAACTCACTTAGATATTGCATGCTTTCAGGGGATTTATGCAAGAAATTTCAATATTGAATAATTTTAGGGGGTGGAGAAAGGGGGGACATTTAATAAGAATTTTGCAACGATGTCCTTAGACTAGAGTAATTGAAAATGTGGATCATAAAATTATACTAGATACATGTGGTACGACAAAAAATCAATAATTTCTTCATAAAGCTGACCGTTATATTTGCACCCTCAGTCGGAAGTACTTTAGCATTTAAATAAAAAAGTAACAATGATATATTTTTTAGGCTTTCTTTGATTAGGAATTTTTTGGTTCTCATTTTTTTTAATAAATCCAAGTCATTTCTGTTCTAGAAAAAAAAAAAAAATATTATTAGAATATCCACATCTTTTTGGCTCTACAAAATAATATTTTTAAAAATACAGGCCTTCTCCTTTTTATAATTTTTTTAAATACACATTTTTTTTATTGTTAAAACAATTATTTTTATTAAAAATCAACCTTTTTTTCATTCTTAAAAATATATTTAAAAAATTCAACTCTCTTCAATATTTGAAAAAAAATAATTTTTAAAACAATCACGTCTTTTTCATATTGAAATAATTGTTTTTAAAAGATTCCACGTCCTTTTGATATTTGAACAAACAATTATTTTTAAAAAATCCATGTCTTTTTGATATTTGAACAAAAAAATTATTTTTAAAAAATCCACATCTTTTTGATATTTGAACAAACATTTATTTTTAGAAAATCCATGCCTTTTGGATATTTGAAAAGCATTATTTTAGAACAAATCCACGTCTTTTGGATATTTGAAAAATTTTTTTAAAAAATCCAAGTCTTTTTGTTATTTGAAAAAATATTTTTAAAAAATCCACATCTAATTGTTGATTGAAAAAAATATTTGTAAAAAATCCAAGTCTAATTGTTGATTGAAAAAAAATATTTTTAAAAAATCCACGTCTTTTTGATATTTGAACAATAATTTATTTTTAAAAAATCCACGTTTTTTTGATATTTGAACAAAAATTTATTTTTAAAAAATCCACGTCTTTTTGATATTTGAACAAAAATTTATTTTTAAAAAATCCACGTCTTTTTGATATTTGAACACAAATTTATTTTTAAAAAATCCACGTCTTTTTGATATTTCAACAAAAATTTATTTTTAAAAAATCCACGTCTTTTTGATATTTGAACACAAATTTATTTTTAAAAAATCAACGTCTTTTTGATATTTGAACAAAAATGTATTTTTAAAAAATCAAAGTCTTTTTGATATTTGAGTAAAAATTTTTAAAAGATCCACAGAAATCCACGAGTAATTGATGTTTAAAAAATTATTTTTAAAAAATCCGCATCTAATTTATATTTGAAAAAAAATTATTTTTAAAAAATCCACATCCAAATTATATATGAAAAAATTATTTTTAAAAAATCCACGTCTAATTGCTGATTGAAAAAATATTTTTCAAAAATTGACGTCTAATTAATGTTTGAAAAAAAATATTTTTAAAAAATCCACGTATATTTGATATTTGAAAAAATTATTGTTTAAAAATCTAGGTCTCTTTGAAATAAAAAAAAAATATTTTTAAAAAATTCATGTATTTTTGATACTTAAAATAATAATTTTTAAAAAATCCACGTCCTAATAATTTTTCGATTAGGAATTTTTTGAATGCGGTAATGTTAGCTAATATTAAACCAATTTAATATTGCATATTTTTTGGGAATTTATGCAAATAGCCAAAATTCCAATGTTGAATGTTGTATCTATTTTTGATGTCATATTTCAAAATTGCCTTTAAAAATATATCTAATACTTTTTTCTGAAATTTATAGCTTCCACCTTTAGGACCTGTTATGAATTGAAATATGAAAAAATAAAATATGGTTAAAAACTCCCTTCAAACGGGACAGAATCAAAATATTTAACAAAATAATTTTTCATAAAATTCTACTATAGGTCTTCGTATTATATATTTTTCGTATTTTTATCTGCAATATTGCCAAAGACACTATAACTAAAATGCACAGATTTCGAAGAATGTTAATCAGAAAGTTTCCAAAAGTGTGGAAGAGGGGCGAACTTGTCCCTTCTATTCAAGTTACTTAGCGATGTAAACTTTCAGGGTGTATTTTTCCAGTTCTACTATCATAATCTGTTTTATTCTCCCTGTAATAATTTTAATAACAATTTTTTATGTATCAAAGAGTTATTAACAAATGGATATCCCAAAAAGTATGCTGGGAAATAATGAACAAACAATTAGAATAAGGTAATGTGTTTATAGTTCATTATAATCTTTTTAAAGTAGTTCACCTAAAATCATTTCAGAAGTGAATTTTATTTGAAATACCTTCAAAAGTTTCTTTAAAATCCTACGATTATAAGACTCTTGGAGAGAAGTAATTCTCTCCAAAATATTCCATTAACTTTTGAAAAAGAAAATACTTTCCCGAATGAATCTCATTTAAATTCCAACGAAATAATTGTTGTTTACTTATTAAGATCCTTTGCCCCCACAACAAGTCCTTTGACTTTGTCAACGGTGGTTGCCATAGTTCCCAGCCCACAGACATTTTATATTGACAAATATACCCAGAAAAAATGAAGAAAACTGGAACAAATGTCAATTAATACACTGACAGTTTGTAACAGAAACACAATTTCATGGAAATCATTGTCAGGAGTCACACAAAGAGACACATACACACTTCCACGTGCACACACACACATGCAGACACATTAAGCGATGCACCTGCATCGAGGAAATGGAAAAGAATTGTATAGTTGTACGAAAGCAAATAACGAACTCAGTATAAATGTGTGGCACTTAAGTTCATTTCGAATATACAGTTGTGAACAAAGAGGGCAAGGCAGAGAAGAATTGAGAATTCCAAAAAAAAAAAAAAAAAAAAAAAAAAAAAAAAAACACGTTGGTTGAAAATAAAGAGAAATGATGTGAGAGCAGGTGAGTATTTCCCACAAATATAACTACAAGAAGATTTATTGCAAGTGATTTTATTGTCAAACGAGAGAAAACATTGGGAATCTTTTTTGTGTTGCATACTTTGAGGATGCTAAGAAAAATATTAATATTCAAAGAAATTCAACTTGCATGAGACAAGTTTATACATTGATCCTAGAGTCCTCTTTCATGTGACTTTTTCAGCTTTAAATTTAGTGTTTTTATAGCATACTTTTAGGAGTCACACACAAATTTTTGTTTGCAAAGAGAAATGCTTTCGAATATGGCGTTAGGTAAGGTTAGAATAAATATACTTATTATATAGGTTTGGTATGCGTTTATTATATAGTATAGGTATATAGTACAGTGTGGTATATTTTTTATAGAGATTATAGTACATAGCTCTGACAAGATGACAAAATCTCTTAATTTTTCTAGCATCAACTGGGTGGGTTTTCTAAATAATTTTCAAGATCTTAAAAAACGTGAATTTAGTTGTTCAAAATAGTTACGATTAATCCCATTATTGTTGTTTTCATAAAAACAAGTAAAATAGTATCAGTCGTTTTTGCCGACAGATGTATACCCCCAGTCTTGAGTTATGATAATTCAAATTGTTGAGGTTGTTGGGGGAGGTTCCGAAGAAGTTGGCCAATATTGAGCAATTCGTATCTGACTTAAATATTAAAACGTGCCAGATTTGGACTATGTCGACCACTTCCTATACTTCATATGAGATATGTGCAAATTTTTGGAAAATGTGGAAAATATGCGTCAGGTGCCAGATATATCGATGTCCGTCCGTCTGTGGAAATCGCTCTAGCTTCCGAACGAATTGAAATAGATTGACAAAATTTTGCTCAAATGTATGTTATGTCTGCAGGACTTTTGATATTGAATATGGGCCATGTAGGTCCACGCTTTCATATAGCCCCCATATAACGGTACCTCCCGATATTCGGTATTTTGATGATTTTAGCGACACTATTCGCCGGAATTGTTTCAAATTTGGTATTTGAAGTTCGTAATGGATACTACAGCCTCTGGCAGAAAATTGTGTGTTCAGATCCACGTTTCCATATAGCCCCCAAATAACGGTACCTTCCGATATTCGGTATTTTGATCATTTTAGCGACATTATTCACCAGAATTGTTTTAAATTTGGTATTTGAAGTTCGTAATAGATACTACAGCCTATGACAGAAAATTGTCTGTACAGGTCCACGTCTTCGTATAGCTCCCCCATAACGGTACCTCCCAATATGCGGTATTTTGATGATTTTAGCGTCATTATTTACTGGAATTGTTTCAAATTACGTATTAAGAGTTCGTAATGGGAACTACAGTCTATGACCAGAAAATTGCCTATGCAGGTCCAGGTCTTTGTATAGGCCTCATATATCAGTACCTCCCTATATTCGGAATTTTGACGATTTTTCGAAAAGGATGTTACAGCCTGTGGCAGAAAATTGTCTATACCGATCCAGGTCTTCGCCCAACTCCGATATAACGGTACCTCCCTATATATGATATTTTCATGATTTTAACTATGTTATTCACTGTTTATATCAAGTTTCGAATTTGAATATGGTAATGGCTTTTGACAAACAATGCCTTTGTCAGTCCACGTCGTATAGACCCCAATATAAAGGCTATATTCGGTATTTTTAAAATTCTAACAGAATTTTTTAGGGATTTTATTTTTTGAAAATTCCCAAATTCAAATGGTGGAGGGTATTCAAAGTTAGGCGCTTACTGCTTTGTAACTTGTTATTTAAAAAAAATAGGAAGCGCCAAAATATATGCTACAAAATGTATGAATTTAAAATGCGGAAAAGCCATATTACTCGTAGCCCTAACAAGATGAGGAAATCTCTTAGATAGAATCAAATATGGGTGGATTTTTCTAAATAATTTTCAAGATCTTAAAAGACGTGGATTTTTTCCAAATGATTATTTTTCAAAAACTAAAGGAGAATTTTTCAAACAAATATTTTTTTAGTTGCAAGAAGAGACATACAAAATTAAAAACAAATATTTTTCTAAGAGCCGATGAGACATGGTTTATTTAGAAAATATTTTTTAAATAATTGCATAGAGGTGGAATTTTTTTAAAAATATATTTCTTAGGGTCCAAAGAAAAATTAATATTTTCAGAAATATTTTTTTACAAAAACTAAATGGATCTACAGAAGATCTTTTTAAGGCCTCCAAGTATTGTAGACAAAAGGATTGTAGAACTAAGGACATAAGAGTCCAGCAGTATTCATCTAACCAAGACATGAAGGAGGTCTTCTATAGGCGAACTGGGAATGTGTTGAGCCATATATCCCACTTACTTTCTTTTAACTATCCCCTTCTGATTTAACATGTCTTTTCGATATATGCATTTGGATCCATTTCTCAAACAAATCTCATATTTTCTATTTCATATTGCTTTGACTGCACTTGTGGAATTGATAGAACACTTTCCCTCTCTCTCTCTCTCTCTCTTCATCATAATTTACTTTGTACAAGCCTTTGCATGCTCTGCTCATGTTCCTTACACTTCTTAAGTAGGTACTTAAAATTCCGCAATTCGTTTATGAAATTCATCGTTCTCGCTTCTTTATGACGGTGTTAACTTGAGTGCATTATAAGATTCTCTTCATATTTCCCACACCACTTCTCCCACCACCCAACCAGCAACTACCACATCCATAAATGCACTCTCAATTACTTTGAAATTTTCTTAGTCGAGAGGCAAACAGAAATTAATGAGGCACAAAATTAAGCGCGTCATTAGCGAAAGTAAAATGAAATTGAGTGCGGAGAAGCAGCTTAAAGCTTAACTTTTATAAATGGCATGCAAAACTGGTTAAGCAACTCATTACTGCAGATGCAGCAGCAATGAAATTATACAAATCTTGTTTGGAGGGATTTAAATTCAAAAAAAAAAAAAAAAAGAGAAAGAGTGTGGGAGAGGGAGAGGGAGAGAGGGAGAGAATGATAAGATGTTTGTTTTTATCTCTAGAAAGACACTATACCTTTTTTCACATGTAATTCGAACTCTCTCTCTCTCTCTCTCAGAAGGAGTGGTTTGACAATAATGTTAGGATGTACCAACATTATTGGGCTAATACGGATACTCCCTTCGAGAGTTATCGTACGCACAGACCAGACAGACGGACGAGCACCCCTAGATCGACTCCAATTGTCATGAATGGGAGTTGCTACAAAGAGACCTACGGCCTTTAACCGTTATTTCGATAAGCCAGGTTTTAGCCTTATCAAATGATATATACCCTCTGTAGCCATATGACTGCGGGTATAATTAGTAAATTTTAGTACTTTTGATACCCCATTAATACGATTCTCCAAAAGCCGTTTTGTAAAATAAGTTTGTTTGTCAAAAGAATTCTAGACATTTTTTTAGAGTCCCAATTCTTACCCATGGCAAAAATACCATCGATACAAGATTTTGTACTTTTATTGGGATTGGAATCCCTTTTTTGGGTGTGGAATCCCTTTCGATTCGAACTTCAAAAAATCCCATAATTTCGAAACCCTACATACCAAAAACGAAACGGAGAGCCAGTCAATACATCGGCGGTGTCAAGTCCCTAGAAAACAAATAGAATATCCATAGAGAAAAAGCTGTGGATGGCCACCTTGGCCAGCCATGGAAGGTTTGTGTAAGGCCTCCTACTGATAGACAATTTGTATGAGGCCTTCCATCCATCGACCTGCAGGGAAACTCCATCATAGGAAACCAATTTGGCTTGTGACATATTTTCGTATAGAAAATTCAGCAATGGCCTACAATTTTGAAAATTTATGGTCAGGCCCAATCCCCATTTTGTTTATTTTTATACCCTTCACCATAGTATCGAGGGTATATTAGGTTTGTCATTCCGTTTGTAACACCTCGAAATATACATTTTATACCCCACAAAGTATATACATATTCTTGATCAGCATAAAATTCTATGTCGATTTAGCCATGTCCGTCCGTCTATCCGTCTTTGGAAATCACTCTAGCTTCCGAACGAAGTGATGTAGGTTGATAAAATTTTACACAAATGTGTATTATGTCTGCAGGACTTTTCGTATTGAAAATGGGCGATGTAAGTCCACGTCTTCGTATAGTCCCTTTTATAATGGTACCTCCCGATATGCGGTATTTTGATGTTTTTAGCGACATTATTTACCGGAACTAATCCAAATTTAGTATTTGAAGTTCGTAATGAATGCTACAGCCTATGACAGAAAATTGTCAGTGCAGGTCCACGTTTTCGTATATCCCCAATTTAACGGTACCTCCTGATATTCGGTATTTTGATGATATAAGCGACATTATTCACCAGAATTATTGCAAATTTGGTATTTGAAGTTCGTAATGAATACTACAGCCTATGACAGAAAATTGTCTGCGTAGGTCCACGTCTTCGTATAGCCCCCATATAACGGTACCTCACGATATTGGGTATTTTGGTGATTTTAGCGACATTATTTACCGGAATTGTTTCAAATTTGGCATTTGAAGTTTGTAATGGATGCTACAGCCTATGCCAGAATATTGTCTGTGCAGGTCTACGTCTTCGTATGGCCGCCATATAACGGTACCTCCCGATATTCGGTATTTTGATGATTTTAGCGACATTATTCACCGGAATTGTTTCAAATTTCGAATTTGAAGTTCGTAGTGGATACTACAGCCTATGCCAGAAAATTTTCTGTGCAGATCCACGTGTTCGTATAGCCCCCATATAACGGTACCTCCCGATATTCGGTATTTTGATGATTTTAGCGACATTATTTACCGGAATTATTTCACATTTCGAATTTAAAGTTCGTAATGGATACTACAGCCTATGCCAGAAAATTGTCTGTGCAGGACCACGTTTTGTAGCCCCCATGATACCTCCCTCTATTCGATATTTTGATGATTTTAGTTGCATTATAAATTAATTTTTTTTCAAGTTTCGCATTTGAATATTGCAATAGCTTGTGACAAAAGTTGCCTGTGCAGGTCCACGTCGTCGTATAGACTCTAATATAAGGCTACATTCGGTATTTTTAAGATTTTAACAGAATTTTTAACGGATTTTATTTTTTTTTTTTGAAAATTCCCAAATTTTTGCCAAATGGTGGAGGGTATTTAAAGCCGAATTTAATGTATGTTTTTATACCCTACAACACTATGTGTTGGGGGTATTATAAGTTTGATTGGCCCAAAAATTATGTAACACCTCGAAATATTGGTTTCCCACATAGGAAAGTATATATGGATCTTCCTAGCTCGCCGAGCTGAGTCGATCTAGCTATGTATGTCCGTCCGTCCGTCTGTCCGTCTGTCCGTCTGTCCGTCTGTCCATGTTAATTTGTAATCACTCTACAGGTCGCAATTATGGCCCGATCTTCACGAAATTTAGAATGGAGGTGGGACTGGGGTCAGAATAGAACCCTATTTCTTTTGGAGATGATCGCCAAATGTTTAGGGGTTTGTGTTGAAAAAAATCAAAATTTTTCATTAAACCGTGAATATTTTAAATCCCGGCGAAATCACAAAGCCATCACAAGGTTACTTCTGACCTTTACATTGATGACAAATCGGATATATAGCAAAATATGTGCGATATATATGTTTATCAAAGAAGATATGCTTGAAAAATCTCTTATATGTCGAGAACGGCTGAACTGATTTCGAAAGTTCTCATTAGTTTAGAATGGCCTCTTGGCAGGAAAGAAAAAGCGTCTAAAAAAATCTCATAAAAATATCTCTCTAAAGATGAAAATATTGATTTTGTAAAATTTTCTCATATTTTTTCAATTTTGTCATATTTTTGGCATATTTTCATTTTTTTTGAATTAAACATTTGGTAATATTTCTACAGCTAACAAAAGAAAGTAGTTAGGATATCAGGATATCATATACAGATCGCATTTATGGCCCGATCCTTATGAAATTTTGCATGGAGATAAGATGAAGGTCAGAATAGAAGCCTACTCTTTTTGGAGATGATCGCCATATATTTAGGGGTTGAAATGGACCAAAAAACTGCAAAATTGTCGCCCGATCCTCACGCACATTTGAATGGGGGTTACCGGACATTACAAAAGCCAAGCAGTTTTGGATGGCCATCCAAAAATATTCAATGTGTGAAATAGTTTGCCAAATTTTGTAGACAAAATACGAAAATGTCGATTCCAGTGACTTTTTGGAGAATTCACAAATACAGGAAAGACGCACTTTTGACTATTTCGTTAACGCTGATTTCGTTGAAGAACATAGTCAAATGTCTGTTTCTCATTTTTTTGGGAAATATTGGTTCCAGATCTAGGGAGACCATTTACGTGCAACATCTACCAATAAATTGGAAATGAGCAAATTAGTTTACGTTACTATTATTCGAAAATTAGAGAACGGAACCTGATGGTTTTCTTTTATTATTTGTCACAATATCTTGTGGAATTCTTTCGAGTATCTCGCCTATATCAACTGTATGGTTTATTATAGTGTTGTAGGGTATTCAACGGTCGGCCCCGCTCGACTGTAGCCTTTGCTTACTTGTTTTGTTTTATAAAGAATCAAAGTTAATTTATTATATTTAAAATTTAAATAATTTTTCCATCTCGTACGATTTCGAAAAGAAGTAGCCAATTTTTAATATTCATAGCAGGAAATCTTATCTTTTTCCTTAGATTAATCCTTTGCCGTTAAATTATTCATATTCATTTATATATGAAATAAGTAGATGTGTACGTCCTTTTGTCCTGTTTACATTATCATCTGGTAGATTAAAACCCCTTTTGTGGCAGAAAACGTAAAGCGTATTATAAAGGATTTGTCTCTTGAGAATACCACCACATCACGTCCACTCTCTTACCTTTAACAATGCGAAAATTTATTTATGAATGTTTGTGTCTTTCTCTCTCTCTCCCCCCATCTCTCTTGTGGTTTTGTACATTTGTGTCATGTTAGCCGGGACATTAAAATATGACATTTTTGCCGCACATTTAACTGGTCGTGCAAAAAAAAATCTTAATTTTTTCCTGAAGCCATAACGTTGTACAGGTAGCGAGAAGTTTATGCGGCAGTTTGAGTGAGATTGTTTTAAATTAATGCGTATTTTTAATACGCCCTGCTGCATAGATAAAGGCTGACCAGTGAGGAAGGTCAGTTAGCCAGCCAGCCAACGAGTGCGGTCAGGGTAATAATTATGGGAAGGATTCGAGGAAGGACATACCAAATCTTGTATCCTTTGACAAAAAAAAAAAATAAAATAAATTCTTTGGATCCTTGCACGTGACCTACCTTAGAATGTACCCTCTTCAAAATTATGCCAAATCATGGTTTCCATTCCATTTGCCCAATGATAATCTGTTTTATACACAAAAGACCTAGAAACCTTATTATCATCTTACCTTTCTACCCACCAAAAGACCTACTCACCTACCATCCTCTCTCTCTCTCTCCCTCTCCCTCTCTACGGGTGCCACACATTTCACGTTGCTGTATTTTCTTTTCAAAGACAATACACCGGCTTAGAATTTATCAAAACACTGCGAAAATCCTGCGGCAAAACTAAACAACAGCGACATTATGCTAGAATAGAGCAAAGGAAAAACAACAACAGTGGCAGCTACAACAATAACTCCAACAAGTATAACAATGCCATAATATCCTACAACCTAACGTTGTGGCACTTGACTACAGTATCCTTTTGTTTACATTTTCCATCTGTAGGGGTTTACGATGGCAGAGAGATCTTGTGAGAGGCAGGGAGAGAGAAGAGGAGAGGAGAGAGGGTGGCAGATACCGCAACGTTATGATATGCTAGTTGTATTGCAATTATTAATACAAATTTCTAAAGGAAGCAAATGCAGCAGTGAAACAATGAAAGAACGCTTGAAAATAGGCGACGTTAGAAGATTCTTGCCTCGGGTTAACGAGAGTGAAAGGATTATTCAATTTTTTTTTTTGATTATGAACCAATTTTCTGAAGAATAAATGCATAAAAATATATATTTTTCGAATATTTTAAAATTTTCTTTTGCCTGTGATAAATTTTCCATAAGAAACTCCATCACTGGCGATGGAATTTTTGTAAAAAAATTCATAACAGAAACATTTTAATTTCACTACGCTAGGAAGCTTATATAGGCAATCGTGATTGGAAAAAGAAATCTATCAGCAAAGATTTTTAATAAATTTTGTTGTAAATTTTCAGTAAGAATGTCTATCAAAAGCGATAGGGTTTTTTTTTTAGAAAAAATTCGAATTGGCAAATAAATTTTGTCCAATCTCCAGAAAACATTCCTTACATTTTTAATTGAGTCTTGAGGTGAGGAAGAATAGTCCTTGAGAAAAAATCCTGAAATATCCACATTTGTCGTTCTGCAAAAGATCATCGTTTGCGGCCCAATTGGTCTTCGAGAAAATTAATGTATAAAGTCACGTTTGTGCTGCGATGGGTCCACAAGAAAAAATTGGTTGTGGTCATTGTGTTGAAATTCTTAAAATGGACGACATTGTCTTCAAATTTCCTCTTTCGTGGCTTAGGTGAGCATTGAGGTGGCCTTTGAAATAGGGACCGAGATAGTCTTTGAGAAAAAAATCCATGAGAAAAATCGGTTTTAGCCCAGGATGTCATTGAATTAAATTTCTTAAAATAATACCGAAAAATCGATTTTGTTCGATGTCCTGGGAGAAATTCTTAAAATGTCCTCTTTTTAGGACTTTTTTCTCAATGACTATCTGGGCCCATTTTAAGGACTAAATAAGCCACAAGTGATTGGAGGAGCGCTTAAAAAAGAACACTAACACTAGCTAAACAACTCCCGTTTGCGTCTCAAGTGGTCCATAAGAAAAATAATCTTAAAATATTGGACTGTGGTAAAATTGGTCCAGAAAAAACCAATCGTTTGTGACCGAGGTAGTCATTGATCCCCTGAAAAAAATCTTAAAATTTCCTCTTTTGTGGCTTAGTTGAGCCATGAGATGGCCCTTAAAATAGGGACCCATATGGTCCTTGAGAAACAAAATTCCTTTAAAAAGTAAACATTTGTATTGGTCCCAATTGGCCCTTTAGAAAAATAATTTAGAAATTAAGGACTGTGCTTCTCTTGATCCAGGAGAATCTATTGTCTGTGGCCCAGGTTGTCATTGATTTAAAATTTAAAAAGTTAGAAAATATCAGTCGGATTTGTCTACAGATATGTAACCCTCAGCCAGGGTTCGATTATTTAAATATATTTTAACTTCTGTAATGATTATTCAAATGTTTAACCCTCTATGGAGTAGTTTCCGAAGGAAAGGAACAAAATTGTCTATTTCGTATCAGACCTAAACAAATACGATATAAATATTTCGACCTTCCAGGACTGGGTTATATTGGTTACTTCCTTCACTTTATATAAGATATTTGATCATTTTTAGAAAATGGTAAAATGTGCCTGAGGTATGTTTGAGGTACGTTTTGGTTATTCAAAACTTTGACCCTTTGTAGGGGAGGTACCAGAAGGAATGGTCCGATCTTTACCGTTTTTATAAGAGATCCTGTGTTGATGTTAATATTTAGATGTACCAAGTCTAAATGGAATAGGGTGTTAATTTCGCGTTTTATGACCTTAATGGTTATTCAAAATGTCTAACTTTTGTGGGGGAGGTACCAGAACAAGTGGACCCATATATTCCATATTAACACCAGATCTTGGGTTTATAAAAATATATATTTCACTACATTTTTATTAACCCAAGGTCGAGTGGGAGGATGGAATATATCGGTCCAGCCCAAAAAAGGTCGAGATTAAAAAAAAAATATTTTCTGCACAGAAATAGAAGGAATAATCCAAATCTGCTCCAAATTTTCAAATCTTAATATTTGTCTCAGTTCTCGGTCAGGTGCAAAAATAGATAATATCTGTCTGTTAGTTGAAGACAATCTGTCTTTTATTTAAAATTTGATAAGCGTAATAATTATTTATCAAAATGTTGACCCTTTGTGGGGGAGGTACCAGACGGAGTGGGCTGATATTGTCCATTTTCACACCAGACCTAGCACTGACGCAAAAACGAGGATTTGCAAAGTTGGAGCAAAATCGGGTTATCGTTTCTCTTTCTGTGCAGCAAAATAATTTTCTGAAAATTTCGACCTATTGTGGGAAAGATAGCAGAAGGAGAGGGCCGATATTGTCCATCTCCGAACTTGATTTAGGTTTGATAATAATATTACGTTGTACCAAGTTTGGATGAAATCGAACACTCTTTTCAAGAGTTATCGAGTGCCCCATCCGTCCATCCAGACGAACGGACGGACATCGCTCCAAATGTCCTGAAACGAATTTGGTCCCAAGAGATCTGGGGTCTACAACCGTTATTTCGATGAGGTCCGTTTTGGCCATATCAAGTGATATATATACTGTTTAGCCATATGGCTGAGGGTAAAAAAATTAAGAATATTTGCCCTGATGGTCCTTAAAAATTTTTAGAAAATTAAGTTGGTTCTTGAGAAAAAAAAAGCCTTTAAAAATTAAACGTTGTGGCCCAAATAGCTTATTTCTATATTTATTGTTTGCGGTCTTGGAGATGCATAGGAAAAAATCGCAGTCTTTGAGAGAAATCCCTCCGAGAGCCACCGAATTGATATTTGAGAAAAAAAAAATATTAATATCCACCTAGTCTTGTTGACCTCAGAAAATATTCCTTAAAATCCAAAATTGAGAGCTTATTGGTTCTGTATAAAATTAAAAAAACCCTAGATTGAAACAAATGAGAAAAATATTTATGTAATTCAATCCTTAAGAAAAAAAGAACTGGTAAAAAATCATTTTTTTGTTTTGAAGTTGAAAATTTATTAAAATTAAAGAACTTTGGCGAATTGGTAGTTTAAAAAATCTTTGAAAATCCAGTTGGTTCTTGAGAAAAAAAAAACTATAAAAATCAACAGTGGTACCTAAAAAAATCTTAAAAAGTTATTATTTTTGATCTGTTGCCTAAAAAACGTTTTTGGGTTTTGATAAAATCTCAATCCTTGAGAGAAACTTCAAATAAAAAAACACGAAAAAAATTCTTAAAAATCCACGACTGCCATTTAATTGGCCCTTAAAAAAGATAATTAAAATCCCTAGTTTGATTGATCCCTGAAAATATCCTTTAAAATCCGAAATTAAGACCTTGCTGATCCTTGATAAAAATTGAAAAAATTCCAAAGTCAAGTCTTGTCCTAAAATTTGAAAAAAAAAATCCTAGGTTGAGTCATAGTATATCCATGAGTAATATTTTTACAAAATTATCCTTTTCATCTCAGAGAGACTATGTATATTTTACGCTCGTGATCCTTTGGATCCTTGAGAAAAATAGAATTATGAAAATGTTGTCATAAATCCCAGTGCGCTAGGTAGTTCTCATAAAAAATCCGTTTTCGAGTACTTGGTCCTGTTAGATTATATTTTATTTTTGAAATCCACGATTGAAACTTTTTTGGTCTGTGAGAAAAAAAAAAAATAAAAAAATGTTTGCTTTTGGACCAGTGGATTTATAAAACATTTCTTTGAAACCCATGCCTTCATACCCAAATGGATTTTTTATAGGATTTATGTTTTCCAGAATTGTCTCAAATTTGGTATTTGCAGTTCATAGTAGGTGCCCCCTTCACTGGCAGATTGTAGGGACCATATAACTGTATCTCTAAAATTTCGGTATTTCGATGTGATTTGCATCACACTTATCACCGGCATTGTTTCAATAATATAATAGAAAATTGCCCAGATACAGGTCCATATTTTCAGATATTTCACATATAACTGTGCCTCCTTATATTCGGTATTTTGACGATTTTTATACATTTAGTATTTTGACGATTTAATAACACCTACCTCTTAGTTTAACTAAATAAATCCTAATTTCACATTTTAATTTTATGAATATCTGTTATTCGAAAATCTACGAGCCTATCAAAATGTAGCCCGTGCGATAAGCTCTTATAGTCGGCAAAGGTCCTTCTTATGTAAAAATATCGCATAGGATATATCTTAGAGGTTTTTTTTATCGCATGTGATATAAAATACTAACCTACCATAACTTCTTGCTTTAGTGTTGCTAATTAAATTACCTCAACCAATGGTCAAACAATTAATTAACATAATTTTCTTTAATTTATTATTTTTCGCTTCTACTTCTTCTGCAAATTATAACGACAAAACGGTAGCTTCATTTAATTACCTTCCCCCACGATATTGTGGTTTTCTTTGTGGAAAGGGCGAAATCAGAAAATTTCACTTTTAAATTTATTTTCTTAATTAGAATTTTAATTCAATTCTTTGGCTTTGTCTCCCATGGCGCCCTTATCTCAGAGTACAAGGCAGTGGCTGTCATGTTACAAATATGAGTCAGGAGAGGTGAGAGGGAGAGAGTTAGCCGAGAGAAAATATTTGAATGCAAATGAAAAATGTTTTATGATGCTACTGCGATGCCACCATTACTGCGTTACCGTTTAACAAATTTGCCAGCATATTTTTGAGATGTTAAACCGTTATGAGATTTGACTCTCTCTCCCTCTCTCTCTTTCTCTCTTTGTGCGTTTTGTTTGGTAGGGTTTGCTGTTGTCACACAATTTTGCCAAGGCATATTTCCGTGTTGCATGAAAGACACTGGGTTGGTTTGCGTGCCAAAAAAACAAAAAAAAATTGTTATTTGTGGTTGTCCTTGGGCAGAATGGTGGCAGAGGATTAGGTTCCTTCCCTTGGCACTTGTATAATATTTTGTCATATTTGTTATCCTTAAACATGGCTTTTGTTTTGCCTTTCGAAATCCTTTAGATTTATTGTTTCTCAAAAAAATCCAAGACAAGCAGGACTAATAAAGACATATAATAGCTGGAAAAAGCCTATGGATGGAAGCTTATCCTTATGTGTCGGGATAATCATATAGACACACATACATATATTGAGCTTAAAATTTAAGAGGCAGAACTGTTAGACACACATTTTTTTTTAATATCTTGAAATATAAGAAAATCATCCTGACAACCATGTCAAGGATTCTACTGCAACCCAAAGTGAGAGGTCCCATACAAAACGGTTGCTCCGTAAAAGCACCAAAAAATTAATTAAATAACAAAAAATAAAGTCCTTGAGCTTGTGTGGCAGTTTTTGCAAAGGCATCGAAATTTCTCCCCAAAAATACCAAAAAAAAAAATCCTTCCTTTGAGCTCTCGCTTGAAAAATTAATTGAAAGGTATCGATGTGCGCAAAATTCCATTGTGTCATTTTGACATGTGACACTCAACAGCAATGGCTTTGATAGCTTTATTGATTGGAGATGGTTTCGAATTTTTAACAATTTTTTCAAACATCGATGACAGATTTTGCAGGGGAGAATTTTAAATGGTTAAAGTGGAAATGAAAAAGTCTTTTGAAAAGGGAGAACAATACTTTTCAAAACGAACAACGTTGAATAAAATATCGGCAGAGGTCCTCTATATCGTATATATTCCTTATATACAACCTAGAGGTCCCCTATTTGCCAAAGAAGGCCTAGAGGTCTTGGTGGTAAGTCTTCTACAACAAGTAGATGATTAACAGGTCTTCTATAGCCAGTAGAAGACCCACAGGTGTTCTGTAGCCAGTAGAAGCCCTACAGGTCTTCTATAGGCAGAAGAAGACCTACAGCTCTTCTATGGGCAGTAGAAGACCTACAGATCTTCTACGACCAAAAGAAGACCTACAGGTCTTCTATAGCCATTAGAAGACCCACAGGTCTTCTATAGCCATTAGATGACCTACAGCTCTTCTATGGGCAATAGAAGACCTACAGCTCTTCTATGGGCAATAGAAGACCTACAGCTCTTCTATGGGCAATAGAAGACCTACAGCTCTTCTATGGGCAATAGAAGACCTACAGCTCTTCTATGGGCAATAGAAGACCTACAGCTCTTCTATGGGCAATAGAAGACCCACAGGTCTTCTATAGCCATTAGAAGACCTACAGGTCTTCTGTGGGCATTAGAAGACCTACAGGTCTTCTGTGGGCATTAGAAGACCTACAGGTGTTCTATGGCCAATAGAAGACCTACACCTCTTCTATGGCCAATAGAAGACCTACAGCTCTTCTATCGCCAATAGAAGACCTACAGCTCTTCTATGGGCAATATAAGACTTACAGCTCTTCTATGGGCAATTGAAGACCTACAGCTCTTCTATGGGCAGTAGAAGACCTACAGCTCTTCTATGGGCAGTAGAAGACCTACAGCTCTTCTATGGGCAATAGAAGACCTACAGCTCTTCTATAGGTAATAGAAGAGCCCCCGCTCTTCTGTGGTCAGTAGAAGATCTCCAGCTAAATTGGACATAGAAGAGCTGTAGGTCTTCTATGGCTCATAGAAGAGCTGTAGGTCTTCTATGGCTCATAGAAGAGCTGTAGGTCTTCTATGGCTCATAGAAGAGCTGTAGGTCTTCTATGGCTCATAGAAGAGCTGTAGGTGTCTTCTATGGCTCATAGAAGAGCTGTAGGTGTCTTCTATGGCTCATAGAAGAGCTGTAGGTCTTCTATGGCTCTTAGAAGAGCTGTAGGTCTTCTATGGCTCATAGAAGAGCTGTAGGTCTTCTATGGCTCATAGAAGAGCTGTAGGTCTTCTATGGCTCATAGAAGAGCTGTAGGTGTCTTCTATGCCTCATAGAAGAGCTGTAGGTGTCTTCTATGGCTCATAGAAGAGCTGTAGGTGTATCCTATGGCTCCTAGAAGAGCTGTAGGTATCTTCTATGGCTCCTAGAAGAGCTGTAGGTGTCTTCTATGGCTCATAGAAGAGCTGTAGGTGTATCCTATGGCTCCTAGAAGAGCTGTCGGTCTTCTATGGCTCAAAGAAGAGCTGTAGGTATCTTCTATGGCTCATAGAAGAGCTGTAGGTGTCTTCTATGTCTCATAGAAGAGCTGTAGGTCTTCTAAGGGTCATAGAAGAGCTGTAGGTCTTCTATGGGTCATAGAAGAGCTTTAGGTCTTCTATGGCTCATAGAAGAGCTGTAGGTCTTCTATGGCTCATGGAAGAGCTGTAGGTGTCTTCTATGGCTCAGAGAAGAGCTGTGGGTCTTCTGTGAGCCATAGAAGAGCTGTAGATCTTCTATGGCCTGTACATGTGTATGAATCAAATTTTTTTCGACTCACCTGTGTGGGTCGAACTGAGAAGTACGACTGCTGTTGCTTTTGCTGTTGTAACTGCTCTCGTTGTTGTTGCTGATCGGCTATTAAATCCATGGCCGTTGGTGAGGGTATTTCATGTAACTGCTGCTGATGTTTTACCTGCTGCTGATTTTGTATATCCAAGTGCTGCTGTTGTTGGTAGTGTTGCTGATAGTATTGTTGTTGTTGTTTCATATGCTGCTGATATTGGAATTTGTCCTTCTGTTGCATCTGATATTGTAGCTGTTGTTTGTAGTTGTTTTGATGTGGCGATTGTTGATGCTGTTGTTGCATTTGTAATTGCAGCTGCTGCTGTTGCTGCGCTGCACTCAGAGGCACCATATCAACGCAAATGGCCAGCCAACAAAAGCCAATGACCAGAACCAAGGCAATATTCGTTGTCATCGTGGTTGGTGTGGTGAGAACAGGTTTCGTAGAGAATTTTTTGTTTTTTTTTTTTCAAATTATTTTGAAATATTCTTTATGCGTTTTTAATGTTTATTTTGTTCCAATTTTTTTTTTTTTTTTTTTTTTTTTTTTTTTTTTTTTTTTTTTTTGGTTTCTCAGTTGTCTATCTCTGCTGGGATTTTTACAGAATTTTCTTGAAAATGTTTGCAAAACATAATTACCGCCTAAAATGCTGGGCAGAAAAATCTGAAAAATACCAAAAAAAGACTTATTAAGAAACTTGGCAGAAAAAAATCAACAAATTAATAAAAACTGAAAGTTAGTTTCCACCAATTTTGCCATCGTCATCTTCATCGTCGCCATAGCCACAGCCATCATCTTTAGTCAGTTACTTGCCTGCATCTCAAGTTTGTGGATTGCCTTCAGTTCTATGCCGTGGCAGCGGCATAGCTAGATTTCACAACTTGCCAAGAAGCAAGTTTCATATGAGGTAGCTGCCTGTACCCCAGCTGAAGATGAAAATCATGAAGAAGAAGCTGCAACCATGAAGAAGACAAACCATTGTTTCTAAAGAGGGCCTTTTCGGAAACAAACGAGCCATGCATAACAACTACAACAACAACAAAAGACGAGGCGAAAAAAAAATTATAAAAATACAAAGCGTGCCACATGCCACCATAATCGTTGAAGTGTAGCAAGTTTAATTACATTCCGTGGCATATCTCGGCAGATTGGTTGCATGCAGGGTATTTTGTTGTTATTTTTAAGTTTTTATTTTCTTTTTAGCCTCCGCCCTTCGGCTGGGATGTTAGTTATGAAAATGAAATAGCTAGGTTCGTCTATGGCCTGTCAGGAAATGCAGTTTCTTGAAGAAATATGTTTTATTTTCTGTAGAAGGCCTAGAGGTCTTTAATTTACTATAGAAGAGAACGATAAGAGTTAGGGCTTCTAAATTTTATATAGAGGTCAATATTTTTGTCAGACATATGAGAATAGGGTGGGTTTGAATATTCGAACCCAAAGGGATATAAAAATTTCTTCTACATTTTCTTTATATTTTTGACGAAATGTAAAGGTGTAAAATAAGAATTTTGCCAGGCGCTAAGTTTTTTTTAAAGAACTTTCTGACCAAAAATCGGATAAATATTTTAGGGAATAATATCCTGGAGTGTTTCGAGGAAGATTTTATAAATTGAAGAATTTTTAGTAATTTTTTCGGATTTTTTCTAGGACTTCAATTTTATTCATTTTATTAAGATCCCGGCAAATTCAAAAAAAAAAAAAAATAAATAAATAAATAAAATAAAATATTTTTTTTTATATTTTTTAACCGCCTGGCGATTTAAGAAAATATCAAGAGAACAAAAATAATATATTCTTAAAACATTTTTTCAGGGGACTCTTGTAAATTTTAATCCAATTTGTTCCAAGTACTTCAAAAATCAATTTCTAGATTTTTTGATTTTTGAAAGAAGGGTTTTTCGAAGGCCTCCATGAAGAATGAGAATTTTGGCAAAATATATTTAAAACGACTTCTTGAACAAAAATTAGCTATTTATTTTAAGGAATACTTTTTCATGGATAGAAGAAGAATTTTTAGTAATTTTTTCGGATTTTTTTTTTTCTAGGACTTCAAACATTTTATTAATTTTTTTCAAGCGCCCGGCGAATTCAAAAAGTAAAAAAAAATAAAATAAAAAAAAATATTATTTTTTAACCGCCTGGCGATTCAGGAAAATGTCAAGAGAACAAAAATAATATATTCTTAAAGCATTTCTTCAGGGGACTCTTGCAAATTCTAACCCAATTTGTTCCAAGTACTTCAAAAATCAATTTCTAGATTTTTTGATTCTTTTAAAGAAGGGTTTTTCGAAGGCCTTGCTATAGAATGAGAATTTTCTCTAAAAATATTTTTAAAACGACTTCCTGACCAAAAATTTTGTATTTATTTTAAGGAATACTTGTTCAGGGATGGTAGAAGAATTTTTAGTAATTATTTCTGATTTTTTCTAGGACTTTAAAAATTTTATTAATTTTTTTTCAAGTGCCCGGCGAATTCAAAATATAAAAAAAAATATTTTTTGTTATTTTTTAACTGCTTAGCGATTTAAGAAAATATCAAGAGAACAAAAATAATATATTCTTTAAGCCTTTTTTCAGGGGACTCTTGAAAATTTTACCCCTGTTTGTTCCAAGTACTTCAAGAATCAATTTCTAGATTTTTTTTTTGATTTTTTAAAGAAGGAATTTTCGAAGGTCTCGATGAAGAATGAGAATTTTGGCAAAATATATTTAAAACGACTTTTTGAACAAAAATTAGCTATTTATTTTAAGGAATACTTGTTCAAGGATGGAAGAAGAATTTTTAGTAATTTTTTCGGATTTTTTCTAGGACTTCAAACATTTTATTCATTTTTTTCAAGCGCCCGGCGAATTCAAAAAATAAAAAAAATATATATATTATTTTCTAACCGCCTGGCGATTCAGGAAAATGTCTGGAGAACAAAAATAATATATTTTTAAAGCATTTTTTCAGGGGACTCTTGTGAATTTTAACCCTGTCTGTTCCAAGTACTTCAAGAATCATTTTCTAGATTTTTTGATTTTTTAAAGAAGGGTTTTTCGAAGGCCTCCATGAAGAATGAGAAATTTGGTAAAATGTAGTTAAAACTACTTTTTGAACAAAAATTAGCTATTTATTTTAAGGAATACTTGTTCAAGGATGGAAGAAGAATTTTTAGTATTTTTTCTGATTTTTTCTAGGACTTCAAAAATTTTCTTAATTTTTTTCAAGTCGACGGCGAATTCAAAAAATAAAATAAAATAAATTTTATTATTTTTTAACCACCTGGCGATTTAAGAAAATATCAAGAGAACAAAAATAATATATTCTTAAAGCATTCTTCAGGGGACTCTTGTAAATCGTAACCCTTTTTTTCCAAGTACTTCAAAAGTCAATTTCTAGATTTTTTGATTTTTTAAAGAAGGGTTTTTCGAAGGCGTCCATGAAGAATGAAAATTTTTTCTAAAAAAAATATTTTAAAACGACTTCCTGATCCGAAATTTGGTATTCATTTTAGGGAATAAGTGTTCAAAGATGTTTTAAGAGTTGTTTTCAAAGACTTCTTGGTTTTATGTAAATCAAAGAATTTGTTAAGGATTTTTTTCCGAATATATCACCAAACTCTTGTACTGTTAAAAAAAATTCTAGGACCTCAAAAAAGTGAGATGTCAAAATGTTTAGAACAATTTTTACTAAGTTTTCCTGGAAATAAATCATATTTTTTTAAATGTATTTTTCAAGGGTCTCTTGTTTTTGTCCAAGGACTTCGAGGATATTTTAGACAATTTTATGATTTTTTTAAAGAAGGGGTTTTTATAGGATCTCGATATAGAATGAGAATTTTACCAAGTGAATTTTTTTAAATATATTTAAAAGGACTTTCCGACCAAAAATTGGCTATTTATTTCAGGTATATTTGTAATAATAATTTTTCAAGGATGTTTTAAAAATCGTATAATTTTTATAACTTTTTTGGATTTCACCTTGACCATACTCTGGAATTTAAAGAAATTAAAATTCCTATGACCTCAACTATTTTATATTTTTTATATGTGGAATTGAACAAAAATAATTTTTTTTTAGTCTTTCTGGAAAAAAAATTATATTTTTTAAAAGCATTTTTCAGGGGTCTTCTGCAATTTGTAGCCCAAGCAAGGATTTTTTAAGTCTGTTTGAGAAGTTTATTGAGCGAAATCTTTTGGCATGAATGACAACATTTTAAAGACCCCGAGGATTTTAAATCCTTTTTCAAATTTCCTGTTGGAAAAAAGTAGGATCCTCATGGTCCCTAAAAAATTAATTGAAAAATTAAAGAGTTTTAGTTAATAGTATTTAAAAGATTTTTTAAGAGACTTTTTTCGGCAGAAAAATATTATTTCCCCTAACAAAAACTGATAAGCTTCGAGTACTCTTAAAAAAATTATCAAGAAAAAAAATATTTAAAAAAATTAAATTTCTTAAAATTAAAAAAAAAAAAAATAAAGAAATCGGGAATTTTAAAGGACTTCAAATATATTTTTTATATTAATTAATAAAATTTAATATTTTAAGATATTTTCAGGATTTTTTTTTCAAATAATTATTTTTGAGGGCCATGTGGGCTGTGGAAGAAAAAAATTGTTTGCCTTGAAAAGACCTGATAAACCTCATGGCTCCCCAGCTCCCCAAACTCCCCTTGACAAGGACAAAAATTATTTCATGAAATTTCTTTGACTTTTTTTTAAGAATATTTATTACACTTAAATTAAATGTTAAAAATATTTTTAACATTTAATTTAAGTGTAATAAGTGTAAAAAGTTTTAAGAAATTTTTAAGGACATCGAGAATTTTTAAAAATATATTTTTAAGGATTTTTAGGAATCTTTTTTTCTACATCGTGGACTGGGGGCAAAGTTTTGTTCTCCTGAAAAGAAAGGTTCACCAGTTCTTCACGGACTCTTAAAGACAACTTTTAACGAAGCACTCCCCTCTTGACAAGGAAAAAACTGTTTCATTAAATTTCTTCGAGATTATTTTTATAAACAATTTTTTCAATGACTACAGGATTTTTTTCGTGAGATTTTAAAGAAAGAATCGTGGATTTTTATACGCAAAATTTTCAAGGACATTTTGAGGACCGTTTTAAGAAGGCCTCTCTGAGTTATTAGAAACAGCTGTTTCATGATTTTTTAAGAAAAAGATTTCCAATGATTTACAGGACTTTTTGAGAAAATTGTTCGGATTGGATTGTATCGAGGTTTTTTATTACGTCTTTTCGATAGACATGGAAGACTTTTCCATAACATTTTATTGAGGACCTTGTGGGAATTTTAAGAATTCTTTTTAAATGGTCATACTACAGCTAACTAGTTTTTTTTTTAAACCATTTTTGGAAACTCAAACTGGTTTTCAGCTTTTAAAACAAAGACAACCGAATTAGATTCACCCAGGCACCACTGTGAAGATAACGACCTTGCCTGCCTAGTCACATCCAAAGGCCAAGGAGCCCTATCTGAGTCATATTTTAGAGATATTTACACTTTTTCCTACATTTTATAACATGGCGCCCAACAGGTGCCCAAGGTGAAAATAACCTCGTTGGTTGATTTCAGTCATAAGAAAATATTTTTCAAACTGGGGTCTTGTTCCCATTTTTTGGAATATTTAATAAAAAGTAAGGAATCTCTGAGGTATCCTTTAAAAATACTTCCCCTTCTATCACAACAAGTAGTTCTTTAAAGAAATTTCTTCCCCTTGGGAAAAATTCGAAAAAATTACAAAAATGTACATATTTTAATAACTTGTGAACCTTGTGACGGCCACGAATCCCTTTCTGAGTCATATTTTAAACACATTTCAACTTTTTCCATCAGCTTAGAAGATGGCGCCCAACAGGTGAACACGAAATTTAACCAATGAGGGCGAAACAGCAATGGGCCTTATTCCAATTTTTTGGAATACTTATTGAAAAGCGAGAACTCTAGCGAAAACTCTAGAGTGTCCTTTAAAAATAGTGCCCCACCCTTACCAAACAAGTAGTCATTTAAAGAAATTTCTTTTCCCTTGGCAAAAAGAAAATTCGAAAGAAAATTACAAAAATATGTATTTTTTAATAACTTGAGGAAGCTAACATATTCCTATAAGAATTTTAATGATGTACATTTATGCACACACACACACACACACATTTACACAAATACACTCTCCCACAGACACTCAATCTTGACTGACAATACATCTACACCCTGCGAAGTTCATTGTAGCAGTAAATGGACATTAAATAATATATGAATGGAATATTCAAGGAAGTATTTGAGTGTGTGTGCATGTATCGTTTCTATAAATGTGTCAATGTGTGTTGGTGTGTGTCTGGTGTACCACTCTTGGCAGATGTAGAACACAGACTCTCAGTGGGTTTGTTGGCCATGCCAACCAACTCATACACATACGGATAAAGATGTTATTTGGTGTGAACGAGTGTGTGTGTGTTAACAAAAGTACACTTAAAACTTGGAAATGATTAATGTTTAAATGAGTTTTAAAAAGGACAAACGTTGAGGCGAAAGGGTGTTACATTAGTGGGGTGGTGGGGAATGAATAGAGCTTTAAAAAATATGCTAACATTGAGGGATAAAACTTTGAAAATCCCTGAAAAAAGGACCAAAACGGATATAGTTTTCTATAGAAAAATTATCCGGGTATAGTTATCAATGGATAAAACATCATCTGGATAAAGCTATAAAAACTTTATTCGGATAAAATTTTCTATTGAAAAACTTTATCCGGTTACAATTTTCTATAGAAAACACTTATTCGGATAAAATTTCCTTTTGAGAAACTTTATCCAGATAAAATTTTCTTTTGAAATCTTGATACGGATAAAATTTTTTATACGAAACCATTATCAGGATAAAATTTTACTAAACGAAATCAATATCCGGATAAAATTTTCCATATGAAACCATTATCCGGATAACATTTTCTATATGAAACCATTATCCGGATAATATTTTCTATAACAAAACATTATCTATGCGAAACCATTATTCGGATAATACTTTCTATGCGAAACCATTATTCGGATAATACTTTCTATGCGGAACCATTATCCGGATAAGATTTTCTATACGGAACCATTATCCGGATAATATTTTCTATACGAAACCATTATCCGGATAATATTTTCTATACGAAACCATTATCCGGATAATATTTTCTATACGAAACCATTATCCGGATAATATTTTCTACTGAAAAACTTTATCCGGATAAAATGTTTTATACAAAACCATTATCCGGATAATATTTTTTATGCGAGAGCATTATCCGGATAAAATTGACTACTGAAAACTTTATCCGGATAAAATTTTCTATAGAAAAACTTTATCGGGATAAAATTTTCTATAAAAAAACTTTATTCGAATACAATTTTCTACTGAAAAACTTTATCCGGAAAAAATTTTCTATTGAAAAACTTTATCCCGATAAAGTTTTTCTATAGAAAATCTTATCCGGATAAAGTTTTTCTATAGAAAATCTTATCCGGATAAAGTTTTTCTATAGAAAATCTTATCCGGATAAAGTTTTTCTATAGAAAATCTTATCCGGATATAGTTTTTCTATAGAAAATTTTATCCGGATAAAATTTTTCTATTGAGAAACTTTTTCCGGATATAATTTTCTATTGAGAAACTTTATCCGGATAAAATTTTCTATTGAGAAACTTTATCCGGATAAAATTCTCTATTGAAAAACTTTATACTGATAAACTTTTCAATAGAAAATCTTATCCGGATAAAATTTTTCTATAGAAAATCTTATCCGGATAAAATTTTTCTATTGAAAATCTTATCCGGATAAAATTTTTCTATTGAAAATCTTATCCGGATAAAATTTTTCTATTGAAAATCTTATCCGAATAAAATTATTCTATTGAAAATCATATCCGGATAAAATTATTCTATTGAAAAATTTTATCCGTATAAAATTTTCTATTGAAAAGCTTTATCCGGATAAAATTTTTCTATAGAAAATCTTATCCGGATAAAATGTTTCGATAGAAAATCTTATCCGGATAAAATTTTTCTATAGAAAATCCTAACGGATAATATTTTTCTATAGAAAATCTTATCAGGATAATATTTTTCTATAGAAAATCTTATCCGGATAAAATTTTTCCATAGAAAATCTTATCCGGATAAAATTTTTCCATAGAAAATCTTATCCGGATAAAATTTTTCCATAGAAAATCTTATCCGGATAAAATTTTTCCATAGAAAATCTTATCCGGATAAAATTTTTTCTATAGAAAATCTTATCCGGATAAAATTTTTCTATAGAAAATTATATCCGGATAAAATTTTTCTATAGAAAATTATATCCGGATAAAATTTTTCTATAGAAAATTATATCCGGATAATATTTTTCTATAGAAAATCTTATCCGGATAAAATTTTTCCATAGAAAATCTTATCCGGATAAAATTTTTCCATAGAAAATCTTATCCGGATAAAATTTTTCCATAGAAAATCTTATCCGGATAAAATTTTTCCATAGAAAATCTTATCCGGATAAAATTTTTCCATAGAAAATCTTATCCGGATAAAATTTTTCTATAGAAAATCTTATCCGGATAGTTTTTTTCTTCAGAAAATCTTATCCGGATAACATTTTCTATACGAAACCATTATCCGGATAAAATTTTCTATACGAAACCATTATCCGGATAAAATTTTCTATACGAAACCATTGTCCGGATCACATTTTTTTAGGAAAGCATTATTCGGATAAAATTTTTCTGTAGCAAATCTCATGCGGATAACATTTTTCTACAGCAAATCTTATCCGGATAAAATGTTTCCATGGAAAATCTTATCCGGATAAAATTTTTCTATACGAAAATCTTATCCGGATAAAATTTTTCTATTCGAAAATCTTATCCGGATAAAATTTTTCTATACGAAAATCTGATCCGGATAAAATTTTTCTATACGAAAATCTTATCCGGATAACATTTTTCTATAGAAAATCTTATCCGGATAACATTTTTCTATAGAGAATCTTATCCGGATAAAATTTTTCTATGGAATATCTTATCCGGATAAAAGTTTTCTATAGAAAATCTTATACGGATAAAATTTTTTCTATAGAAAATCTTATCCGGATAAATTTTTTTCTATAGAAAATCTTATCCGGATAAATTTTTTTCTATAGAAAATCTTATCCGGATAAATTTTTTTCTATAGAAAATCTTATCCGGATAAATTTTTTTCTATAGAAAATCTTATCCGGATAAATTTTTTTCTATAGAAAATCTTATCCGGATAAATTTTTTCTATAGAAAATCTTATTGAAATAACATTTTTCTATAGAAAATCTTATCCGCTTAACATTTAAAATTTTTTCTATAGAAAATCTTATCCGGATAAAATTTTTCTATAGAAAATCTTATCCGGCTAACATTTTTCTATAGAAAATCTTATCCGGATAAAATTTTTCTATAGAAAATCTTATACGGATAAAATTTTTCTATAGAAAATCTTATCCGGATAAAATTTTTCTATAGAAAATCTTATCCGGCTAACATTTTTCTATAGAAAATCTTATCCGGATAAAATTTTTCTATAGAAAATCTTATCCGGATAAAATTTTTCTATAGAAAATCTTATCCGGATAAAATTTTTCTATAGAAAATCTTATCCGGATAAATTTTTTCTATAGAGAATCTTATCCGGATAAAAATTTTCTATAGAAAATCTTATCCGGATAATATTTTCGTAGAAAAATTTCATTCGAATAACGTTTTCTATGAAAAATCTTTTATCCTCGTCCTGTATTTCTATCACCTTTTTAAAGTTTCCCTATTTCCCTATTTCTTCACTCACTCCAGCCGTGAAGAGGCATCCATCCAAGCCCACAACATTCATTAAATGAGCACAAAACCACATGGTAATGTAAAATTTAAAATGATTTTTTTCAACATTTACAATTTTGAAGCTCGAAACAGTAATTTTTCTCCTCCTCCTTTGCCTTGCTCGTTGGTGGGAAGTGACAAGAAAAATGGCCAAAGACGAACACTGAAGGGAAAATATGAGTGAAAAACGCGAACACCCGGGCTCGATTCGTCATCGAGTCGCTCAGCCCGCCATCCATCCAGCCAGTATCGTTATTGCCAGCCAAAGCCAAACAGGCATTCATATTTCAGCAAACATTGGCAATGGAATGATTTTCATTTGTGTTTGCTGCACTTTTATGAGCATTACACGATAAAGCGCAAATACGGAGCAATACCACAAACGCACACTGACACACACGCACTAGCATACATACATCTGCGGCAAACCCAAACAGCTCACCATTGGTGGAGGGGGGATGTTTGAGTGCAGCGAGCAGAAGATAAACATGAAACGATTAAAACGTTTTCAAAATTTCACTTTTGCAATTCTCAGGAGTGTGAATGTCTGTTGTGGTGTCTCTTTATGTGTGTGTGTGTCGATATGGGTGTGTGTACGTTTGTGTTAAAGACGCGAGAAAAATGAACGATGCAATATCAGTCAAATACGGCTCATGCTTCAATTTCAAATAAAGACCAAAAGTGTTTTATTTCTTTCATTTGGCGGAGACGGTCACTGGACGACAGTGGGACGGATAAATGGATAATATTTTGGAAAGAGAAAAAAAATTTAACGGATAGGATTTTCTATAGAAAAATGTTATCCGGATAATCATATCCATAGAAAAAATGTATCTGGATAAGATTTTCCATAGAAAAAAATTATGCGGATGATATTTTCCATAGAAGAAATTTATCCGGATAAGATTTTCTAAGGAAAAAATTTATGCGGATAAGATTTTCAATAGAAAAATTTTATCCGGATAAGATTTTCTATAGAAAAATGTTATCCGGATAAGATTTTCTATAGAAAATTTTTATCCGGATAAGATTTTCTATGGAAAAAATTTATCCGGCTAAGATTTTCTATAAAAAATGTTATACGGATAAGATTTTCAATAGGAAAATGTTATTCGGATAAGATTTTCTATAGAACAATGTTATCCGGATAAGATTTTCTATCGAAAAATTTTATCCGGATAAGATTTTCTATCGAAAAATTTTATCCGGATAATATTTTCCGTATAGAAAAAATGTTATCCGGATAATATTTTTCGTATAGAAAAAATGTTATCCGGATAATATTTTCCGTATAGAAAAATGTTATCCGGATAATATTTTCCGTATAGAAAAAATGTTATCCGGATAATATTTTCCGTATAGAAAAAATGTTATCCGGATAATATTTTCCGTATAGAAAAAATGTTATCCGGATAATATTTTCCGTATAGAAAATATGTTATCCGGATAATATTTTCCGTATAGAAAAAATTGTATCCGGATAATATTTTCCGTATAGAAAAAATGTTATCCGGATAATATTTTCCGTATAGAAAAAATGTTATCCGGATAATATTTTCCGTATAGAAAAAATGTTATCCGGATAATATTTTCCGTATAGAAAAAATGTTATCCGGATAATATTTTCCGTATAGAAAAAATGTTATCCGGATAATATTTTCTGTATAGAAAAAATGTTATCCGGATAATATTTTCTGTATAGAAAAAATTGTATCCGGATAATATTTTCCGTATAGAAAAAATTGTATCCGGATAATATTTTCCGTATAGAAAAAATTGTATCCGGATAATATTTTCCGTATAGAAAAAATTGTATCCGGATAATATTTTCCGTATAGAAAAAATTGTATCCGGATAATATTTTCCGTATAGAAAAAATTGTATCCGGATAATATTTTCCGTATAGAAAAAATTGTTTCCGGATAATATTTTCCGTATAGAAAAAATTGTATCCGGATAATATTTTCCGTATAGAAAAAATGTTATCCGGATAATATTTTCCGTATAGAAAAAATGTTATCCGGATAATATTTTCCGTATAGAAAAAATGTTATCCGGATAATATTTTCCGTATAGAAAAAATGTTATCCGGATAATATTTTCCGTATAGAAAAAATGTTATCCGGATAATATTTTCCGTATAGAAAAAATGTTATCCGGATAATATTTTCTGTATAGAAAAAATGTTATCCGGATAATATTTTCTGTATAGAAAAAATGTTATCCGGATAATATTTTCTGTATAGAAAAAATGTTATCCGGATAATATTTTCCGTATAGAAAAAATTTTATCCGGATAAGATTTTCGTATAGAAAAAATGTTATCCGGATATGGTTTCGCATAGAAAAAATTTTATCCGGATAATTTCTCCATAGAAAAAATTCTTCGTTGGTGAATTTTTTCTCCATAGAAAAAAATTTTGTTGGTGAATTTGTTCTCCATAGAAAAAAATTCGTTGGTGAAATTTTTTCTCCATAGAAAAAATTCCGTTGACGATTTTTTTCTCCATAGAAAAAATTCCGTTGGTGAATTTTTTCTCCATAGAAAAAATTCGTTGGTGAATTTTTTCTCCATAAAAAAAAATCGTCGTTTTATCCGGATAAGATTTTCAATAGGAAAATATTATCCGGATAAGATATTCTATAGGAAAATTTTATCCGAATAAGATTTTCTATGGAAAAATTTTATCGGGATAAGATATTCTGTAGAAAAATTTTATCCGGATAAGATTTTCTATAGAAAAATGTTATCCGGATAAGATTTTCAATAGAAAAATATTATCCGGATAAGATTTTCGTATAGAAAAAATGTTATCCGGATGAGATGTTCTATAGAAAAATTTTATTCGCATAGGATTTTCTATAGAAAAGTTTATGCGAATAAGATTTTCTATGAAAAATTTTATCTGGATAATATTTTCCGTATAGAAAAAATGTTATCCGGATAATATTTTCCGTATAGAAAAAATGTTATCCGGATAATATTTTCCGTATAGAAAAAATGTTATCCGGATAATATTTTCCGTATAGAAAAAATGTTATCCGGATAATATTTTCCGTATAGAAAAAATGTTATCCGGATAATATTTTCCGTATAGAAAAAATGTTATCCGGATAATATTTTCCGTATAGAAAAAATGTTATCCGGATAATATTTTCCGTATAGAAAAAATGTTATCCGGATAATATTTTCCGTATAGAAAAAATGTTATCCGGATAATATTTCCGTATAGAAAAAATGTTATCCGGATAATATTTTCCGTATAGAAAAAATGTTATCCGGATAATATTTTCCGTATAGAAAAAATGTTATCCGGATAATATTTTCCGTATAGAAAAAATGTTATCCGGATAATATTTTCCGTATAGAAAAAATGTTATCCGGATAATATTTTCCGTATAGAAAAAATGTTATCCGGATAATATTTTCTGTATAGAAAAAATGTTATCCGGATCATATTTTCTGTATAGAAAAAATGTTATCCGGATCATATTTTCTGTATAGAAAAAATGTTATCCGGATCATATTTTCTGTATAGAAAAAATGTTATCCGGATCATATTTTCTGTATAGAAAAAATGTTATCCGGATCATATTTTCTGTATAGAAAAAATGTTATCCGGATCATATTTTCTGTATAGAAAAAATGTTATCCGGATCATATTTTCTGTATAGAAAAAATGTTATCCGGATCATATTTTCTGTATAGAAAAAATGTTATCCGGATAATATTTTCTGTATAGAAAAAATGTTATCCGGATAATATTTTCTGTATAGAAAAAATGTTATCCGGATAATATTTTCTGTATAGAAAAAATGTTATCCGGATAATATTTTCTGTATAGAAAAAATGTTATCCGGATAATATTTTCTGTATAGAAAAAATGTTATCCGGATAATATTTTCTGTATAGAAAAAATGTTATCCGGATAATATTTTCTGTATAGAAAAAATGTTATCCGGATAATATTTTCCGTATAGAAAAAATTTTATCCGGATAAGATTTTCGTATAGAAAAAATGTTATCCGGATATGGTTTCGCATAGAAAAAATTTTATCCGGATAATTTCTCCATAGAAAAAATTCTTGGTTGGTGAATTTTTTCTCCATAGAAAAAAATTTTGTTGGTGAATTTGTTCTCCATAGAAAAAAATTCGTTGGTGAAATTTTTTCTCCATAGAAAAAATTCCGTTGACGATTTTTTTCTCCATAGAAAAAATTCCGTTGGTGAATTTTTTCTCCATAGAAAAAATTCCGTTGGTGAATTTTTTCTCCATAGAAAAAATTCCGTTGGTGAATTTTTTCTCCATAGAAAAAATTCCGTTGGTGAATTTTTTCTCCATAGAAAAAATTCCGTTGGCGATTTTTTTCTCCATAGAAAAAATTCCGCTGGTGATTTGTTTCTCCATAGAAAAAATTCCGCTGGTGATTTGTTTCTCCATAGAAAAAAATCCGCTGGTGATTTGTTTCTCCATAGAAAAAATTCCGCTGGTGATTTGTTTCTCCATAGAAAAAATTCCGTTGGTGAATTTTTTCTCCATAGAAAAAATTCCGTTGGTGAATTTTTTCTCCACAGAAAAAATTTCGTTGGTGAATTTTTTCTCCATAGAAAAACGTTCCGTTGGTGAATTTTTTCTCCATGGAAAAAATTCCGTTGGTGAATTTTTTCTCCATAGAAAAAATTCCGTTGGTGAATTTTTTCTCCATAGAAAAAATTGTTCGATGGTGAATTTTTTCTCCATAGAAAAAATTCTTCGTTGGTGAATTTTTTCTCCATAGAAAAAATTCGTTGGTGAATTTTTTCTCCATAAAAAAAAAATCGTCGTTTTATCCGGATAAGATTTTCAATAGGAAAATATTATCCGGATAAGATATTCTATAGGAAAATTTTATCCGAATAAGATTTTCTATGGAAAAATTTTATCGGGATAAGATATTCTGTAGAAAAATTTTATCCGGATAAGATTTTCTATAGAAAAATGTTATCCGGATAAGATTTTCAATAGAAAAATATTATCCGGATAAGATTTTCGTATAGAAAAAATGTTATCCGGATGAGATGTTCTATAGAAAAATTTTATTCGCATAGGATTTTCTATAGAAAAGTTTTATGCGAATAAGATTTTCTATGAAAAATTTTATCTGGATAATATTTTCCGTATAGAAAAAATGTTATCCGGATAATATTTTCCGTATAGAAAAAATGTTATCCGGATAATATTTTCCGTATAGAAAAAATGTTATCCGGATAATATTTTCCGTATAGAAAAAATGTTATCCGGATGAGATGTTCTATAGAAAAATTTTATTCGCATAGGATTTTCTATAGAAAAGTTTTATGCGAATAAGATTTTCTATGAAAAATTTTATCTGGATAATATTTTCCGTATAGAAAAAATGTTATCCGGATAATATTTTCCGTATAGAAAAAATGTTATCCGGATAATATTTTCCGTATAGAAAAAATGTTATCCGGATAATATTTTCCGTATAGAAAAAATGTTATCCGGATAATATTTTCCGTATAGAAAAAATGTTATCCGGATAATATTTTCCGTATAGAAAAAATGTTATCCGGATAATATTTTCCGTATAGAAAAAATGTTATCCGGATAAGATTTTCGCATAGAAAAAATGTTATCCCGATAAGATTTTCGTATAGAAAAAATGTTATCCCGATAAGATTTTCGTATAGAAAAAATGTTATCCGGATAATATTTTCCGTATAGAAAAAATTGTATCCGGATAATATTTTCCGTATAGAAAAAATTGTATCCGGATAATATTTTCCGTATAGAAAAAATTGTATCCGGATAATATTTTCCGTATAGAAAAAATTGTATCCGGATAATATTTTCCGTATAGAAAAAATTGTATCCGGATAATATTTTCCGTATAGAAAAAATGTTATCCGGATAATATTTTCCGTATAGAAAAAATGTTATCCGGATAATATTTTCCGTATAGAAAAAATGTTATCCGGATAATATTTTCCGTATAGAAAAAATGTTATCCGGATAATATTTTCCGTATAGAAAAAATGTTATCCGGATAATATTTTCCGTATAGAAAAAATGTTATCCGGATAATATTTTCCGTATAGAAAAAATGTTATCCGGATAATATTTTCCGTATAGAAAAAATGTTATCCGGATAAGATTTTCGCATAGAAAAAATCTTTTCCGGATAATATTTTCTGTATAGAAAAAATCTTATCCGGATAATATTTTCTGTATAGAAAAAATGTTATCCGGATAAGATTTTCCGTATAGAAAAAATGTTATCCGGATAAGATTTTCCGTATAGAAAAAATGTTATCCGGATAAGATTTTCCGTATAGAAAAAATGTTATCCGGATAAGATTTTCCGTATAGAAAAAATGTTATCCGGATAAGATTTTCCGTATAGAAAAAATGTTATCCGGATAAGATTTTCCGTATAGAAAAAATGTTATCCGGATAAGATTTTCCGTATAGAAAAAATGTTATCCGGATAAGATTTTCCGTATAGAAAAAATGTTATCCGGATAATGGTTTCGTATAGAAAAAATATTATCCGGATAATGGTTTCGTATAGAAATATGCATTTTTTCTCCTTAAAAGAATTCTTCGTTGGTAAAGATTTTTCTATAAAAAAAACTTCATTGGTGTAAATTTTCTCTATGGAAAAAATTCGCTGGTGTAGATTTTGTTCTCCATAGAAAAAAATCCGATGGTAAATTTATTCTCTATAGAAAAAATTCCGTTGGTAAATTTTTTCTCCATAGAAAAAATTCCGTTGGAGAATTTTTTCTCTCCAGAGAAAAAAATCCGATGGTTAATTTATTCTTCATAGAAAAGAATTTTCTGTTATGAAAGTTTCCTCCATTTTTCTATGGAAAAAAATTTTTTATGGAAAACGATTTTTTTTTTTTTTGATATTTTTCCATAGAAAAAAATTCTTTGTTTTTGAATTTTTTCTCCATAGAAAAAATTCTTCATTGGTGAAATTTTTTTCTATAGAAAAAATCTTCATAAATGAAATTTTTTTCTATAGAAAAAATCTTCATAAATGAATTTTTTTTCTATAGAAAAAATCTTCATTGGTGAAATTTTTTTCTATAGAAAAAATCTTCATTGGTGAAATTTTTTTCTATAGAAAAAAATCTTCATTGGTGAATGTTTTTCTATAGAAAAAATCTTCATTGGTGAATGTTTTTCTATAGAAAAAATCTTCATTGGTGAATGTTTTTCTATAGAAAAAATATTCATTGGTGAATGTTTTTCTATAGAAAAAATCTTCGTTGGTGAATGTTTTTCTATAGAAAAAATCTTCGTTGGTGAATGTTTTTCTATAGAAAAAATATTCATTGGTGAATGTTTTTCTATAGAAAAAATATTCATTGGTGAATGTTTTTCTATAGAAAAAATATTCATTGGTGAATGTTTTTCTATAGAAAAAATATTCATTGTTGATTTTTTTCTATAGAAAAAAATTTCACCAATGAAAATAAATAAAAATTTCACCAATGAAAATTTTTTTCTATAGAAAAAATCTTCATTGGTGAAATTTTTTTCTATAGAAAACAATCTTCATTGGTGAAATTTTTTTCTATAGAAAAAATATTCATTGTTGAATTTGTCCATAGAAAAAAATTCGTTGGTGAAATTTTTATCCGTAGAAAAAAGTCCCGTTGGTGAATTTTTTCTCCGTGGAAAAAAATTCAGTTGGTGAATTTTTTCTCCATGGAAGAAATTCTGTTGTTGATTTTTTTCTCCATAGAAATTTTCGTTGGTGAATGTGTTCTCATAGAAAAAATTCCGTTGGTGAATTTTTTCTCCATAGAAAAAATTCCGTAGGTGAATTTTTTCTCCATAGAAAATATGCGTTGGTGAATGTTTCCTCCATAGAAAAAAATTTATTTTTCTCTTTCGTAAAATATTCAATATTTGCTGCCATCATGCCCACTGTCCCTCATTGCCCCATGAATTTATCGTAGCAATACCTAACAGCGCATACGTCAAGCAAAAACCAACAACTGAGCAATTAGCCTCCGTTGCATGCACCACAAAAAGGAATTACTTGCTGCACCACTTGTTAGGTGTCTGTTCGTTGAATGTGAGACAGCTAAAATGTGGAAGAGGGAAAGGTTCGGCATCAGTTTGGAGTTCGCATTATAAATTCAACCAGTAATGGAAAATATTAAATAGAAATGCTATATTTGGAAAACTATAAAACAAAAGCAACAACAACCACTTCAGATGTTTGTTCGCAACTTAAGCTTTTTGTGTTAGTGTGAGTGTATTCAATTGTGGGTATATTCCACACATCTGCTTAATGCAGTGAGCTGCTCAGTAATGTCTATAAGAGGAAAGTGATTTATAATGAACTGGAATTATAAGGAGATCAACTTCGTTTTCATAGAATAGTTTGGGTGTGATACTAGCAGTCTGTCACACATGTTGTGTGTTTGATTGTGATACGAGGAAATTTGTTGGATTCAATGCAAGTCTGCATTACAATCGCCTTGATTAGACCAAAGTGATCAACTTTGATCGAAGTTTTGTTGTTAAATGTTAGAGACCACCAAATCCGTATATTTTCGAAATTCGAAAAAAAAAATGTTTCGAAAACAAAATTATTCATGCTAGAAATGATTTCCACTACATTTTTGGCGGAGTAAAGTTTGAAAGCTCTCTATGAAAAACCAGTAAAAAAAGTCTTAAAGTCGGGCGGGGCCGAGTATATATGGGAGCTATAGCTATATCTGAACCGATCTTCACCAAATTTGACATACTACCTTCTAGACTCAATTCGGTCGTAAGTGCCAAATTCCATCCCATTTGGACAAACATTAGACATTTGGTGTACAATAAAAGGTAAATCGGAGGAAGTTATATATGGGAGCTATAGCTATATCGGAACCGTTCTTCACCAAATTTGACATACTAGCTTCTAGACTCAATTCGGTCGCATGTGCCAAATTTCATCTCATTTGGACAAATATTAGACGTTTGGTGTACAATAAAAGGTAAATCGGACGAAGTTATATATGGGAGCTATGTCCAAATCGGAACCGATCTTCACCAAATTTGACGTACTAGCTTCTAGACTCAATTCGGTCGCATGTGCCAAATTTCATCTCATTTGGGCAAATATTAGACGTTTGGTGTACAATAAAAAGTAAATCGGACGAAGTTATATATGGGAGCTATGTCCAAATCGGAACCGATCTTGATAAAATTTGGCAAAGGTATTTCTGAGCTAAATTTGATATATTTCCTCAAATATTGTTGTTACCGAGTGCATATTACGGCTGCGGAGGACAAAAATAACAAATCGGATGAATAATATATATGGGAGCTATAGCTATATCTGAACCGATTTCGATGAAATTTGGCATAATTATTTTCTGGCCTAATTTGGTTGTACGTACAAAATTCCATACTATTCGGGCTGAAATTACACGTTTGGTGCACAATAAAAGGCAAATCGGACAAAGATATATATGGGAGCTATATCTAAATTTTGACCGTTTATCTCCAATTTCAATAGGGTTCATCCTTGGGCCAAACAAATGATTTGTGCAAAATTTCATCTGGATAGGGTAATAAATGCGAACTGTACTTTGTTTACAAAAATACATGGACAGACGGACGGACGGACATGCATAAATCGACTCAGAATGTGATTCTATGCAGATCATCAAAAGGAGCTCTGGGTCTATCTCATTTCCTTTTGCCTGTCACAAACAAATGCCCAAAGACATAATACCCTGACCACCTTGTGGTGTAGGATATAAATATATTTAAATTTATTCCAAAGTTGGGAATTCAATCATTAGAATTACCCTACCTGTGGACCTTGTAGGAACAATCTGATCATAAAATCCTCAAAGTTTTCAATAAATTGGAATATATTAATTATGGAGCTCTCAAACAATACTTCAGCCAAAAATTCGTGGAAATTTTTTCTTAAATGAAAATTTTTGTTTTCCGAGGAATTTTCTACTCAACCCTTTGTCTTGGATTCCTTTAATGCCAATTTCTTATATCCATCTTTGAATTGGGATCAATTATTTCGAAACCTAAATCTCTCCATTAATATTGAAAAATGCCTTTTTACTCTGGAAATTGATTTTCCTTGTTATTTTCATTTTTTAATGGAAATAATTAAATTTCCCCTTTGTTGCATTTTCTTACAATTACTCGTTGCAATATTGGAACTACACGAAAATCTGAAGAAAAAAAAAAAACAATTTTCCTGCAAATTATGTATTCATGTTGTTTTCCTCATCATTTACATGGTTTTTACAATATTTAAGTCGATTTTCAACAGCATATTCGAATTGTTGTTGTTCGAAGTCAGGAAGATCTGCAGTTCATTTAGATTACATTATTTTAAAACGTAACAGACATAACAATGCATGGATAATCAGGGAAAGGGTGGTGTAGTGGGGGAATGATGAAAAGTGGAAAGGACGAAATGCTCCTTTTTGGGTTAGAAGGTTTTTGATAAAATTCCATTAAAAGTCCAAAATTTTCTTGAAATATTTTGTTTTATATTTTATATGCTAAAAAGCGATTCTAGGTCTGGAAGTCCTCAAAAATATATTTTTTTTAATCCAAAATTCTTCATCATAAAATTACAAGGAAACCTTTAAAATATTTTTCAAAGGTCAACATTTCTTGATCAGGATCTTTATTTTAATAACTTCGATGATTTTCGGCTGGGAAATTCTTGAACAAAAAAAAAAAAAAAAAAAAAAAAAAAAAAAAAAAAAAAACAAGAAGTCTTTACAGGGTGGTCAGGGTATTATGTCTTTGTGCATTTGTTTGTAACAGGCAAAAGGAAACGAGATAGACCCATAGTTCCTTTTGATGATCTGCATACAATCACATTCTGAGTCGATTTATGCATGTCCGTCCGTCCGTCTGTCCGTCCGTCCGTCCATCCGTCTGTCCGTCTGTCGATGTATTTTTGTAAACAAAGTACAGGTCGCATTTATTGCCCTATTCAGATGAACTTTTACACAAATCATTTGTTTGGCCCAAGGACAAACCCTATTGAAATTGGAGATAATCGGTCAAAATTTAGATATAGCTCCCATATATATCTTCGTCCGATTTGCCTTTTATTGTGCACCAAACGTGTAATATCAGCCCGAATTGTATGGAATTTTGCACATACAACCAAATTAGGCCTGAAAATATGTATCCGTAATATGCACTCTGCAACAACAATATTTAGGGAAATATATCAAATACAGCTCAGAAATACATTTGCAAAATTTTATCGAGATCGGTTCAGATTTGGATATAGCTCCCATACATAACTTCGACCGATTTAGCTTTTATTGTGCACCAAACGACTAATATTTGTACAAATGGGATGGAATTTGGCATATACGACCGAATTGAGTCTAGAAGCTAGTATGTCAAATTTGGTGAAGATCGGTTCAGATATAGCTATAGCCTCCATATATATTATTCATCCGATTTGTTATATTTGTTACCCACAACCGTAATATGCACTCCGTAACAACGATATTCAGGGAAATATATCAAATACAGCTCAGAAATATCTTTGCCAAATTTTATCGAGATCGGTTCAGATTTGGATATAGCTCCCCTATATATATCTTTATCCGATTTCAAATTAATTGTGCACCAAATGTGCCATACATGTCCGAATTTAAAAGATACAAATGCTTCGTCATATTTTGTCCTTTGAACTTTAAATTATAATTATAATCATAGCGTGTATGATTGAATTCTCCCATAAAAACTTTTAATTATTAAGTGGAGCTCTACTAAATTAGCAAAGTGGTGTAGGGTATCATAGAGGCGGCCCCGTCCGACTTTAAGACTTTCTTTACTGGTTTTTTTGCTTTACTTCCTTTGTCTGGGAATACCTTTAAATAACAACAAATGCATGATTTGGTTAGGAGGTCTTAGAGAATATTGTTTTTTTTTTTCCTAAGTTCAGATTTTCTTAATTTTCTTAAAATTACTAAAATTGGATATAAAAAAACATATATAGAGTCATATTTTTTTAAATCCAAAATTTTTTGTCGGAATTTATTTAAAAATCTAAAAGTTTTGATCAGAAATTCTTTGAAAAAAATATTCTAAAAAATTCAATGATTTTCTTGAACAAAAAAACCAGGAAATCCTTAAAAATTTCAATTTTAGTTTGGGTTTCCCTTGATTTCTTTACTTCACTTATTTTGTCTAGGAAGACCTTAAAAAATATATTTTTTTTAACAAAAGCTAGAAGGTCAGATTTGGTCAGGAGGTCTTAGAGAAAGTTTTTTTTTTCAAAGTTCAGAATTTTGTCATTTTTCTTTTCAATTTTATAAAAAGTATAAAAATATGTATCTTTTCTATTTCAATAAAACTAAGATTTTTGGCGAGAACATTTTTGAAAATCATTTTAAAAAAATTCACGGTTCCTGGATAGGAAATCTTATTAAAATCTCAATTTTTGTTCAATATTTTAATTCCTTTAAAATGTTTCTTCAAAAGTTTGCAATTTTTGGTCAGGAGGTCCTTGACAAACGTTCTTCTAAAAGGCTAAATTTTCATGAATTTCGAAGAGGAGGTTTTTGAGAAATTTTCGTCAAAAGTTCTGAATTTTTGTCAAAATAATTTTCTATTTAATTTTTTAAAAACTCCCAAATTTATATATAACCTTGCGACCTATTTAAAAAATATTCTCGTTCTGACTTCTTTAAAAATTTGCTTCTCAAAGTCCTTAAAAAATGTTTTTTTAAATGCGATATCTTTGAAAATTATTCTAAAAAATCTACGATTCCTGAACAGGATATTTTAAAGAAATCGGAATTTTTGTTTAGGAGTTATCTGATATTTTTTAAACTCTCTTGAAATGTTTCCTCAGAAGTCTGCAATTTTTTGTCAGGAGGTCCTTGAAAAAACGTTTTTGTAAAAGCCTCAATTTTTGGTAAAAAAAAAATCTTTAAGAAATATTTTTTTCAAATGTTTCTTCAAAGTTAGAAATTTTTTTTGTAAGGAGGTCCTTGAAAAAACGTTCTTTCTAAAAGTCTCAATTTTTGGTAAGGATGTGTTTTAGAAAAAATTTTTAAAAAATTTCAGAAAAAATTTTTTTTTCAAAAATCTCTCTTGAAAAGTCCGGAAATATTAATAATTTTTATTGAAAAAATGTCCCTATGAACTTCAACATTTTCGGCCAGAAGCTCCATGAAAAATATTTCTTTGGAGGAAGATAATTTTTGGTCAGAAAGTTCTTAAAAAATATTTCATCAAAGTTCCATGAAAATTTTTTTTGAAAATAATCAAGTTCTGATTAGCTCATAATTTTTGGTAAGAAAGTATTCATAAGTATTTCTTCAAAAGCAAAGCAAAACCAAATCCTTAAACAATTTCCTTGAAACTAAATAATTTCCAAATAGGTATTCCTTGAAAAAAAAATTCCTCTGACGTTGAAATTTTTTGGTTAAAAAATGTTTCTTTAAAAGAAGGCGCTTTTGGTCAAAAGGTTCTTAAAAACTTTTTAGAAGTCCTTGAAAAAAATGTCCTTTTACAAGTTTTGGTAAGGAAAAAAATTCAGGGACCATTTTTTTTTTTTTTTTTTTTTTTTGAAAAAACCTTTTTTCATCAAAACTTTCTTAAAAATGTCTTTAAAAATAAACAACTCTAATCAGGAGTCCTTGAAAAATATTTCTTCTAAAGGACAAAGGTCATTATTACAGTAAAAATATTTTTTTTTTTAAATTCTGCGATTTTTGCTCAGCAGGTCCTTGAAAAATATTTCTACAGAAGTCCATGATTTTATTTTCGAGAGATTTCTTCAAAAGTAGACGAATTTTCCTTCGACAGTTCCCATGTTGTCATCCTGCTCACAATATTTGGTAGAAAGTTATTAAAAATATATATTCCGAAGTCCGCGATTTTTTCTCAGCAGGTCCCTGAAAATTATTTTTTCAACATTCCACGTATTTATCGTCGAGAGTTAATCATTTTTGGTCAGAAGGACCTTAAAATAATTTTTTCAAAAGTCTACGATTTTTTCTTCGACAGTTTTGTCAAGAGGTCCATAAAAATATTTCCTCTAAAGATCACTATTTTTATAAGATGCCCTATAGAAATTTTTCTTCAGAGGTTCAGAATTGTAGGTTAGGAAGTCCTAGAAAAAAATCACAAGTTCACAATTTTTGGTAAGGAAATCTCCAAGAATAGTTATTCAAAAATTCGCAAATCTAAGAGCTCTCGGTTTTATCTTCGATAGTACACACTTTTAGTTAGAAGGACCTTGAAATAATTTCTTCAAAAATCTGCGATTTTTGGTCTGGAGGTCCATAAAAATATTTCTCCGAGAGTCAGAGATTTTTGGTGAAAAGGTCCTTGATTTTTTTCTTTTGTCTTGGAAAGTCCGCAATTTTATGCCAGGATAAAAGAGCTGTTTCCTCAAAAGTCAACAATTTTTTGTGAAGAGACTTTTGAAAAAAAATCGAAATTTCTCCATTTCCAAAAATTTCGGTCCTAAAAAAATTTCTTATAAAGATCACCATTTTCAGAAGGTTCTTAAAAAAATTCTTCAAAAAATTCCGTGATTTTTGGTCAGGAGGTTGAACAATTTTTTTTTTAAAATGTTCTACCCATGTAGAAGGTTTGTATGGCTCTTCTCTTTTTCGAAAGATCCTGACTTTGTAGAGAGTTATTTAAGGATTTCCTTTCATTTCATTTGACTAGATTTCTCTCCTCTGTAGAAGTAATTTTTTCGAGCCTTCAAAAATAAAATATTTTTTACTTGAGTGCCCCATTTATTCCCATTTGCAACAACCTGTAACCGCTGCAACAGAACACTACATCATTTGCAAAATAAACTTCATTAAAATAATGCTTTCAAGGAAAGTATAAATTGATCTCTTTAAAAAAACCTTTTCGCACACTCCTTTTTAACAAGAAATCTACCAGATTTTTTTCTAACATTTCTGAAAATAATATAAATATATTTATTTTACATTTTTTGAAAGGAAAAAATGATGATTGAAAAATATTGCAGTTTAAAGAACCCTGGCCTGAGGAAGAAATTGCAGTTCCTAGAAAAATTTACAACTATGGCTAGGAGAGCACAATCATAAATGATGAATAAAATTTATGGCGCACTGAGCTTCAAAATATGGTTATAAAATTGGACAAGGATTCTAATACCACTACTGCTAACAACGCTTGCATGTGGCCCACATGCAATACTCTGCACCCGACCCCGTTTTTCTGGACGTAATTCTCCCATGGGTTGCAATGTTATGAAGTATTTTGGCAGCCTTAACGTGGCATGTGGAACACACTTCCACTCGCGTTGTTATCATCGGCAGCAGTAGAAGGCAGCAGACATCATCAGTAAGCGAGAATGTTTGTAGATTGTTGTTATTTCCCATTTTTCAAAACTGGGAAACCACACATAAGATACCCAAACACACACACACACACCCACACTATGACAGAAACAACAGAGGCGTTTTGATAAAACAACGAACAAGCGAAACTTACAGCAACAAATACAAGAAAAAAAATAAAAACAACACAAAAAAAAACATAAAATAGCAGCTGCACTTTTTTCCCTTCCCTCACACAGAGAAGCATCATTCATAGCGAACATACACATGGACATGAGATAAGAACACATACACATACTCACTTACGTAGTTGTTACGAAAACATGGTGACCAGACTTAACGTTTTAGATTTTTATCTTCCCTTGTGGAAGAACAGACCAACAGAGACCCCCAATGGGGAAAATGTCCAAAAGTCCAAAAATGGGGCGAAATATATGTCACCAGAGATGGGTGGAAAATTAAAGTTTTTGGGAAGGGAAAATTTTCATTGAGAATTCCCATGAGAGAAACGGTTCCTTAACCGAAAATGCCATAGAAAACCTGCAATCTTCAACGCTGTAAGATAATGTTTTTGAGAAGGACATCTAAAGAAGTCCTTGAAAAAAATATTCTTAAAAAAATATATTTGGCAAGAAGTCCTTGAAAAAATTAGCCATTTTTGTCAGAGAACCTTAGGATATTTGTATATAAATAATCGTGGAGGAAGTTCTGAGAAGTATTCGTCCTAGACGTCTTAATATTATTCATAATAATCCAAGCATTTTGATCAGAAGGTCCTTGGAAATAAGAAAAATCCATGAATTGTATTAAAATATTTTTTAAAACATCCATTGATTTTGGTCAGAAAAAGTCCTTAAAAAAATATTCTTAAAAATCCCCGATCTTTGGGCAACAGATCTTTGAAAATTTTGCGATTTATTATTTGCGATTATATATTTGCGAGATATATATAACTGAGCTAAGTACTTAAGTAAATCTCAAAAACCCACATTCTATGGCAAGAGATCCTTGAAATCCCCTATTTTTGGTTAGGAAACCTTAAAAATATTCTTAAATAAATAATCGTAGATATGGATGTCCTTATAACTGAGCTTAGTTCCTGAACAAATATTCTTAAAATTTACGATCGCTGGGCAAGAGGTCCTTGAAAAGAATTACCGATTTTTTTGTCAGAAAAACTTAAAAATATCTCTAAAAATCCTTTAAAATATTTTTCAAAACATCCACTGATTTTAGTAAAGAATTCCTTGGAAAAATTCCAAAGATATATTTACAGAATATGGATGACTTTACAGTTCAGTTGTTAGGACATCCATATCCTGTAAATCCTTGAAAAATCTTTGACAACAGGCAAAATCCACTATTTTTTTATGAAAAAATTGTGCGATTTTCGTCCTAGACGTCTTAACAATATTCACAAAAAACCAAAAATATTGGTCTGGAGGTCCTTGGAAAAAACTCTAAAACCCATAAAGTTCTTTAAAGTATTAGAATAATTTTCAATTCCTTCCCAGAAAGTCCTTGCAAAATGTCTTTAAAGAATCCCAAATTCTTTGAATCAAAGTCTTCGGAAAATCCTAAACATCTTGGTAAAAATATTCTTCAAAACATCTATCCACTGAAATAATCCACTGAAATAATCCACTATTGTTTAGGAAACCTTGAAACCTTGAAAATGTTCGGCATCTCAACAATATTCATAACAATCCAAATATTTTGTACGGGAAGTCCTTGGATATATCTCCAAGAATCCATGTAGTGCTTTAAAATATTCTTCAAAGTATACTTTGATTTTAGTCAGCAGGCCATTGAAAAAAAATCTACCAAAAAGTTCCATGATATGGATGTACATAAAGATTTCTTCTTGATTTTTAGTCAGGATGTCCGAAAGTATTTCGAAAAAAAAAAAACATAGACAGCAGAGAGTCCTTGAAAATATTAAAAAACACGATTCTTGCCCAGGATGTCCCGGAAAATTTAAAAAAAAAAAAAAAAAATTTGTCAGAAAATATTTTCCAATCATTTTCTGTCCTGAGTGTTTTTAAAAAATATTCTTAAAAACCGGCATGAATTTTAGACTAGAGGTCCTTCTGTGATTTTTGTTCACAAAATCTTAAAAAACCGAGAAACCCGGTTTTTATCATTTATCAGGATATCATTGGTAAAAAGTCCACCATCTTTGGCCTGGGTATTTTAAAAATATTCAAATACATGAAGTATAGTCAGGAGGTCCTTAAAAATCTCTTAAAAAATTCTGAGTAAAAATTTTAAATAATATTTTAAAAATAAATGTACACGTAGCAAATTCCTGCTCAGTGAGTTATTGAAAAAAAAAAATACAAAATTCTACGTCAGACAATCCTTAAAAATTGGAGAAAACCACTAATTAGGGTCGAGAGGGGCTTGGAATCAAAAATAATACAAACAAGTAAGCAATGGCTACAGTCGAACGGGGCCGACCGTTGAATACCCTACAACACTATAATAAACGATACAGTTTATATAGGCGAGATACTCGAAAGAATTCCACAAGATATTGTGACAAATAATAAAAGAAAACCATCAGGTTTCGTTTTCTAATTTTCGAATAATAGCAACTTAAACTAATTTGCTCATTTCCAATTTATTGGTAGATGTTGCACGTAAATGGTCTTCCTAGATCTGGAACCAATATTTCCCAAAGACCTATAATCTCTCAGAAGTGGCAAAAGATTAACATTTATTATTGGTTTTTGACTGAAACGCATCTATATGAGATACAGACATTTGACTATATTCTTCAACGAAATCAGCGTTAACGAAATAGTCAGAAGTGCTTCCTTCCTGTATTTGTGAATTCTCCAAAAAGTCACTGGAATCGACATTTTCGTATTTTGTCTACAAAAGTTGGCAAACTATTTCACACACTGAATATTTTTGGATGGCCATCCAAAACTGCTTGGCTTGCAATGTCCGGTAAGTCCCAATCAAATGTGCGTGAGGATCGGGCGATAATTACGACCTGCTGACAATTTTGCAGTTTTTTGGTCCATTTCAACCCCTAAATATAGGGCGATCATCTCCAAAAAAGTAGGCTTCTATTCTGACCCTCATCTTATCCCCATGCAAAATTTCATAAGGATCGGGCCATAAATGCGATCTGTATATGATATCCTGATATCCCAACTACTTAGTTTTGTTGGCTGTAGAAATATTACCAAATGTTTAATTCAAAATGAAAATATGCTAAAAATATGAAAAAATTGAAAAAATATGAGAAAATATTACAAAATCAATATTTTCACCTTTAGAGAGATATTTTTGTGCGATTTTTTAGACGTTTTTTCTTTCCTGCCAAGAGGCCATTCTGAATTAATGAGAACTGTCGAAATCAGTTCAGACGTTCTCGGCATATAAGAGATCTTTCAAGCATATCTTCTTTGATAGACATATATATCGCACTTATTTTGCTATATATCCGATTTGTTGGATGTTAACATCAATGTAAAGATCAGAAGTAACCTTGTCATGGCTTTGCGATTTCGCAGGGATTTAAAATATTCGCGGTTTAATGAAAAATGTTGAATTTTTTCAACAAAAAAGATATGGTCTATTTTACACGCTAAATATTATCCGATGACCACCCAAATTGGTGGGCTTCTTTCCCGCCATAAACTCTAGCTACATGCGAGATTCCGCGTCGATCCATATATGCTTTCCTATGTGGGAAACCAATATTTCGTGGTGTTACATAATTTTTGGGCCAATCAAACTTATAATACCCCCAACACATAGTGTTGTAGGGTATAAAAACTACATATTTTGTCCAAAATAAATAAAAAAAGTAAAACTCAAAGAGGAAGGGAAAATTTTCGAATTGCAAGGTTTGGACGAAATCGAATACTTTCTTAAAGAGCTATTCTACACATACATTCATGCAAATGACCAAACTTTAAATTTCAACTCTATTTCCTCTGGAAACATCAAAACTGCCAAGAGTTATAGTTTTTTTTTTTTTTTTTAACTAACGACATATTGGTACATGAGAAAATTTTTCTAAAAAAGTCCAATACGGAGTCCGCCATCTAACGATCTCCGTTTTAACTAGATTTTATTTCGCGAATGGTAACACTTAACTCATATATAATTGGATGGACAATTAGTTATATTCTCCTGCTGTAAGAGTACGATTATGTATACGTTCGAAATATTGCCAATGCACCTAAAACGAGTCAGTGATTGGTGCGCATTTTTGTCCAGAGACATAATTGGGTAATTTTTCTTAAAAAATGAGCAAGGAGTGGCTGTTGCGTTATCGGGTCATATTGAACGAATTTTTATTCACAAAATTTGAAGAGGAGTATATTTTGTTTCAACAGAACGGCGCTACGTGTCATACAGCCAAAGATACACCCTCTTTTTGAAGATGGCATTATCAGCCCCAGAGCTGATATCTGTTGGCCACCTTGGATATGACACCGTTGGAAAATCCAGAGGAAGTTGTTGCTTTATAGGTCAATATTCGTGAAGGCATTGATGAAATTCAGCTGCGCACAACCAATAATATGCTTAAATATTGCACCCATCGTGTAAGCTGCTGGATGGACCATCGAGGCAGTCCTTTGAATCAAATTATTTTCCATTATTAACCGGAAGTATTTTCAAAAAATATAATTTAGTTTAAATTAAAAAAATATAAAAATAAATAAAATAAACAAATATTTGGCGGACCCTGTACTTGACAATTGTTTCTTAAAAACCCACTTGCTAAGTTTTTTTTTAATTTCAGATTTATCAACGGTTTTCCCAAAGAAATCAAGTTTCGGTTCTCAGATTTTTCTTGAATAAATTATCTTTTGGTCCTTTAATTAAAAAATCCAACAAAAAATACCTATTTTAGCCCTTTTTAAAAAAGAAGCATGAGCTGGGGGCAAAAGATGGGTCTTGAGAAATTTTCTTAAAAAATCAACTTTTGCTTTAAATTTTTCTTAAAAAAAATCGAATTGTAGGTCCTTACGTCTTTTTTTTTAAACCCTATCCCTTAGGAATTGTGGATCCTTTAGATTTTTTCGTTTTAAAACAAAAGTTTTGATTCTTTACATTTTTTTAATCTAGCGCTCATTGAGAATTTTTACATAAATACCAGATGTCGGAGATTTGTTCTCAAAATATTCAGGTGTTAATATTTCATATTTTTTTTAAATATATGGTAATATAAAAAACACCTGTTAATCCTTGGGATGTGAGAATTAAAAATTTTTCTTTAAATATCCTTGTATTATACCCTACCCCACCCTGTGGTCAGGTTTCTATGTTGGTTCTTGTTTCTAAGATTTTTTTAAATCCACATTTTTGGAACTTATTAAATTTCCAAAAAACATGCTATTTTTTCAATCCTTAAGGATCACGAAATTTTAATAAAAAATCTGAAGAGACAATATATATTTGTTTTTAAATGTAGTGGTTTTTAATAATTTTTCCCTGGTCCTGGATATTTTTTTCTAACAAAATCCTCTAACTTGTTCTTGTGATTAAAAAAAATGGTTCTTAAGAATATTTTTTTAAAACCAACTTCCTCCTAGGAAATTTTTTCTTAAAAAAATAACATTTTGGTCATTGGGAAGTTTCCCTAAAAATCACATATTTTTTTTAGGAAAATAAGGAATAGAAAATTATTGTCAAAGACCACTTCATTTTAAGAAAAATCTCAACGTTGTTTCTTAAAATGTAGAGGTTTTTTTTTAAGAAATTTCCCCTATTCATTGATTTTTTTAAAAAATCGTTTTTTTTTTTTTTTGAAAATGTATAGGGAGACCCCTGCATTGATCCTTAAGAACCGTTTTCTAAGTTTGTCTTAAAACCCCATGTAGTGGTCCTTAAGATTTTTTCGTTTAAAATCCTAGTACTGGACTTAAGGACTTTTTATACCCTCCACCAAAAAAAGTATGGAGGGTATATTAAGTTCGTCATTCCGTTTGTAACTCATCGAAATAATCATTTTAGACCCAACAAAGTATATATATTCTTCATCAGCGTAAAATTCTAAGACGTCCGTCTGTCCCACTGTTGTAATCACGCTACAGTCTAAACGAATTTTGCACAGATCTCTCTTTTGTCTGCAGGCAGGTTAAGTTCGAAGATGGGCTATATCGGTCCACGATATCGTATATCCCCCATATAACGGTACCCCCACGGTATTCGGTATTTTTATGATTTTACCCACATTTTTCATCGGAATTGTCTGAAAATCCACACAAGGAGTTCCTTGTGGGTACTTTATACCTGGGCAATGAATTTTCTTTATAGGTCCACAATATCGTATCGGCACCTTCCTATATTAGATATTTTAAAGATTTTAAAAGAATTTTTAATGGATTTTATTTTATTTTTTTTTTTTTTTTTTGAAGATTTTTTAAATCGTTCCAAATGGTGAAGGGTACTCAGGGTTCGGCCCGGCCGAACTTACTGCTGTTTTATTCGTTTTAATTGAATTCCATGTATTGGTTCTTCAGAGATTTTTTCTTAAAAAACAATTTGTTGGTATTTGAGAATTTTCTTAAAAATATTAATTTTGATCCTTGAGTATTTTTTTTTTTAAATCCAAGTGTTGGTTCTAGGAAATTTTCACTTAAAAAAATCAAAGTTGGTAACACTGTTGGTCTGTGAAAAAAATTTGATAATAAAATCATTTGTTTACCTTTGAGGTTTTTTTTAATCACGTGTTGGTCCTTGAGTATTTTTTAAACTCAACATGTTGGTCCTATTTTGGATAATGTAATTGTTGGTCCTTGAGAAATTTTCTTCAAAAATCGACGGTTTGGTCCTTGGGTATTTATTTATTTATTTTATTTTATTTATTATTATTATTTTTTTTTTTTTGAATATCCAGACATTAGTCCTTGAGAACTTTTTCTGAAAAATCCAACTGCTAGTTTTTTAAGGTACCTTTCTTAAACAATCTACTTTTTGATTCTGGAGAATTTTTCTTAAAAAACAAATATTGCTCCTTGAGAATTTTTTCCTAAACAAAACACTCGTCGATCCTTAAAAAACATTTGAATTCAGCCAAATTACAAAGATTAAGAAATTTTTTCCAATAAATACTTCCAGCAACAACAAAAGCAATTAGTTTAACCTACTGTAATCACATCAATCTACAAAACATATGAAAAAAACAACAAATTTCAATCACACACAACTTTGACCAACTGTCTAATTTCCGTTTTTAATTCAAAATTCTCACACAAAAAAAAAAAAAAAAAAAAAAAAAAAAAAAAAAAACAGAATCCACACTCAATTATCCAGCATTCAATTTCGACAAGATTCGTCAACAAATGAAATGTTATTCAATTTTGTCCCCATGATTCGCTTCAAATTTTTTCCCATTGCCTTTGGCCAGAAATGCAGTTTTTCTTCTTCGTCCTTTGTAGGCCTTACAATGGGACAGCAGTCCTATCATTGCAAAACGAAAACTAATACCATACATATGTCATCATTTATTTCCTACCAACGATTCTTGACAAATGGCTTAGAATTCATAAATCATTCATAACACCAAAATGGCACTGAGCACCAGAGGAGGAAGAGTAGGAGGAGAAAAAAGATGAAAAAAGCCCATATCCCTACTCTCTCTCTCTCCCTCTCTCCCTCTCTCACTCTGAGAGCCACAACTCTGAAAATCAAATAAAATGCAAGCAAACGGAAACTCAAGCATAGACGCAGGAGATAGACAGGACACAATACCCAAAGGCAATTGGGCAGAGGCCACAGACCAATGACACCAACAACAACAACAATGTCAAATGAGGAAAAAATAACTGGTGCCTGCTACAGAGGAAGGGAGACAAGTTTTCGAAGTACAAATAAAATTGTAAAAAGTTGGTGTCACACTGACGATAATTTTTTTACGGAATTATTGAAATCATAAATTGAAAGTTTTAATAAAATAAAAGAATAAAAATTATGAAAATTGGGTGAGAAAATTTTCAAAAAATTGATTTCTAGGAAGGTTACAAGGTTTCGGTATTACTGATAAGAAAAATTACTCTTTGAATAAGGCAGTTTGGGAAGCTCATTATTGCAGTAAGGAATTTTAAATTTGGTGGCATCTTGTCACAACTTGAAAGACTTCAAAAATATGAGACAATTTAAAGGGCTCTCGCTGAAACAAGGTCCTTTACAGATCTTTGAACTCCAAAATGTTCTGAAGGTCTAGCAATACATAGGACTTCTTTCAGTATAGACAATTTGAACGTCCACTGATAGAAGACTCCTTGAAAGCCTTTTACTGGCAGATGGAGTCTTCTGTTTTCTATTTGAATGTCTTCTGCTGAGAGAAGAATCTCCAAGGCTCTGGAGAATTTTCTAAGGGACTTCTATAGATAGAAGTCCCTTTTTCAAAAGCCTCAATTTCTTAGCCTCCTAGGTGCCTTAAATTTTTCTCTTCAAAATCCATAGATATTGTAACTTTAGGTGCATTCAATATTTTTTTACCCTCCACCATAGTATGGAGGGTACATTAAGTTTGTCATTCCGTTTGTAACACCTCGATATATACATTTTAGACCCAACAAAGTATATATATTCTTGATCAGCATAAAATTCTATGTCGATTTAGCTATGTCCGTCCGTCTGTCTGTAGAAATCACTCTAGCTTTTGAACGAAATAGAACGAAAAGTTTAATTTACTCAAATGTGCATTATATCTGCAGGACTTTTGGTATTGAAAACGGGTCATGTAGGTCCACGTACCGTATAATGGTACCTCCCTATTTACGGTACCTCCCTTTAATTTCAAATATTCACTTTATTCCATGTTTAATTTCTAAATAAGTTTTCTTATTCGTTGGCTGCTTAAATCCCCATCATTGGAGTCTTCAAATTTTATTTCTTTTTGTTATTTTATGTTTCTTTCCATAATTTCCATTTTTTCAATATTTTCCTTGATTTAATAATGTCTTGATTATTGTTTTTTTTAATTTCAATTATTCACTTTATTCCTGGTTTAATTTCTTAATAAGTTTTCTTATTCATTGGCTTCCTAAATCCATTTAATTGGAGTCTTCAAATATTTCCTTTTATTTTATTTTATTTTATTTTATTTTTTTCTCCTTAATTTTCAATTTTTCCAATATTTTCCTTGATTTTATAATATATTTTTCATTTCATAATTTATTCTTTAATTTCTATTTTTTTATTTTCCTCTCACTTCTATTCAAAAAACGTAAATAATTTTCAATTTCCTATTTCACTCCCGCGTACCGTTCGTTACTAATTTTATTTTAATTTTTTTTTTTAATTCGACCGCTTAAAACATATTTACACATGAAGCGCCAAATTGCAACTAAATTGTAAAAATTAACAACTTTACAGCATCTAAAGGCTTTTGGTGTTCGATCCAACAACGTCTTGCAACATTTGGCGCCTCTCAGCCAACTCCTCTACTCTACTTGCACAACAGCAACAATCAAACCAATTCAGCAAAGGAACAACTGTAAAAACATAACAACCATTGCATGACCCCAACATTTATTTTCTCTCACTCTACCTTTAATGTTGCGAAAATGAATTTTCCCTCCTAACATTTGCCATTTTTCACACAGCATATTTTCACATAACTTTATGCACCTGTTTTATGCTATGTTAAACATATAACTGTTATTAACAGTGGCTGTTATGAACATGTTACAAGTAGTAACATTATAGTCACACAGTCTTCAAATGTTAGTGAAAAATTGTTAACATAACATTTTCCACTTTTCCTTAAAAGAAGGTAACATAAGTCAGTTATGCAGGTTCTTGGTATGGAAACGGTATGTTACTAACATAGATGAGAGAAGTTATTTCGGAGAGAATTCTGTTATCAAATTGGTGGTGAATTTTGCATTAATGTAAACTGTAATTATTTTTGGACATTTTGGAGGAGACCTAAAAAGGGAAATGTTTTGAAAAATTTTGAGAAGAAACCCCAATTTTTTGAAAATTTTTAAAGGGCGGTTCCTTAAAAATTTTTTAAGATTTTTCCCAAAAAAAAAAACACAAAAAAACATAAAAAAAATAAATTAAAAAAACAAATAAAACCAGTAAAGAAAGTCTTAAAGTCGGGCGGGAGGACTTTATGATACCCTACACCACTTTGCTAATTAGATAGAGCTCCACATAACAATTAAAAGTTTTTATGGGAGAATTCAATCATACACGCTATGATTATAATTATAATTTAAAGTTCAAAGGACTAAATATGCCGAAGCACTTGTATCTTTTAAATTCGGACTTGTATTGTCCATTTGGTGCAAAATTAATTTGAAATCAGATAAAGATATATATGGGAGCTATATCCAAATCTGATCTGATCTCGTTAAGATTTGGCAAAGATATTTCTGAGCTGCGTTTCATATATTTCCCTGAATATCGCTGTTACGGAGTGCATATTACAGATGTGGGTAACAAATATAACAAATCGGATGAACAATATATATGGGAGCTATAGCTATGTCTGAACCGATCTTCACCAAATTTCACATACTACCTTCTAGACTCAATTCTGTCATAAGTGCCAAATTCCATCCCATTTGGACAGATATTAGACGTTTGGTGCACAATCAAAGGTAAAACGGACGAAGTTATATATGGGAGCTATATCTAAATTTTTACCGATTATCTCCAATTTCAATAGGGTTCGTCCTTGGGCCAAACAAATGTTGTTTGGAAAATTTCATCTCAATCGGATAATAAATGCGACCTGCATTTTGTTCACAAGAATACATGGACAGACGGACGGACGGACGGATAGTCGGACTGACATGAATAAATCAACTCAGAAAGTGATTCTATGCAGATCATCAAAAGGAGCTATGGGTCTATCTGGTTTCCTTTTGCCTGTTACAAACAAATGCACAAAGGCATATACCCTGACCACCTTGTGGTGTAGGGTATAAAAAACAAATAAAATAAAAAATAGAACAGAGTTTGGCTTGCTTGTTTGGGATACCATAGTATTTTGTTGTTGCAAAATCGTCAGGCGAAATCCCATTATTGTTGTTTTTATAAAAACAACGTTTGTTTATGAGTGGAGAACGATGGTAATGTTTACCAGGGGGTAAGGCAGGGAATACCTAGGTTTCGGAAAGAGCCACCAATCCTCATCAGTTCCCTTGTTTCTTGTCTGGGATATTCTCCCCAGAAGTTATTTAAAAAAATAACTTCTATTAAAATTCTTTTGGAAAATCTTCTAAATCTTACAACCGCACTTATAAACATTTACATCTTTCTCCACTTTTTTTTTTTTTTAGTTTTATGTAATTCTTTTGTTCCTCTTCTATTGAGCTTACGATCTCGTCACTTGGGTAAAAAATGTTTTTTGTCATAGAAGTTATTTTTTTAAATAACTTCTGGGGAGAATATCCCAGACAAGAAACAAGGGAACTGATGAGGATTGGTGGCTCTTTCCGAAACCTAGGTATTCCCTGCCTTACCCCCTGGTAAACATTACCATCGTTCTCCACTCATAAACAAACGTTGTTTTTATAAAAACAACAATAATGGGATTTCGCCTGACGATTTTGCAACAACAAAATAAAAAATTGAAAAGCTGTAAGTTTGACCGCCCGGTCCTTAAATAACCTCCACGATTTGGAACGAATTTGGCAATTTTCAAAAAAAAAAAAAAAAAAAAATAAATAAATAAAATCTGTTAAAAATTCTGTTAAAATCTTAAAAAATACCGAATGTAGCCATTATATTGGGGTCTATACTGCGACGTGGACCTGCATACGCAACTATTGTTGTAAGACATTACAATATTTCAACGCCAAACTTGAAAAAAAAATCGGTGAATAATGTCGCTAAAATCATCAGAGTACCGAATATCGGGAGGTACCGTTGTATGGGGGCCATACGAAAACCTGGACCTGCAGAGACAATTTTCTGTCATAGGTTGTAGTACCCACTACGAACTTCAAATACTAAATTTAAAACAATTCCTCTGAATAATGTCCCTAAAATCATCAAAATACCAAATATCGGGAGGTGCCGTTATGTGCGGACTATACGAATAGTATAGTAGTATCCATTTCGAACTTCAAATACTAAATTATAAACAATTCCGATAAATAATGTCGCTAAAATCACTAAAATATCGAATATCGGAGGGTACAGTTATATGGGGGCTATACGAAGACGGAACTTCAAATACTAAATTCAAAACAATTCCGCTAAATAATGTCGCTAAAATCATCAAAATACCGAATATCGGGAGGAAAATATTTTGTCATAGGTCCTATAAAAATACATTTCTGAAAAATATTATTTCATATGACCAATTAATGAATTGATATTTAAAAAATAGTTTTTTTTAAGGGAACAATAAACGCAGATTTAAAAAATAGTTTTTAAACGACAAATTAGAAAACGGGAATTCTTTTAAACTATATTTTTATGGGATCAAAAACGTGTTTTTTTTAAATATAGTATATTTTTTATTATAATTTTTTATGAACCAAACAACTTGGAGTTTTAAAAATATTTAAAGATATCAAATAACATAGTTTTTGAAACATTTTTCATTGAACTTTTTCATATATTTTTTTTAATCAAAAGTCTATAAAAATCCACTTTTATTTCTTGGATTTTTTTATTGATCCACGCTTATTTATTAAAAAAAAACTTGTAACAATTCATTCTTCTATTTATTTTGTACTTTTAAATAAATTGAGATTATAGCTTGAATACTTCAAAAAAAAAAAATATATCTAAACTTTAAACACAGCTTTTTAATTTTTTCTCTTCAAGTATTGAATGTTAATCTTTTTTAAACAACTTTTTCATAGACTTTTTTCAAAAGTATAAATTAGGAATTTTAAATTATTATTATTTTTTTTTTTTTTTTTTGAAGAAACATTTTTTTAAACTAAGTTTCTCAAAAATTAAAAGTAAATGTTCAAAGACATTGTTATTTTTATGCTATGTTATGTGCTGCATTCTGTTAAGGTAAACCAGCTATGTTATATGGTAGCAGAAAAAATATAACATAAGGACCTGCGCGTTATAGGGAAAATTCCTGCAGGACTGCTGATCAGAATACTTGTTTTCTTTACCCATTTTATTTTTGTGTGTATTTTTTTACTGTCAACATGTCTGTATATCTGTGTGTTGGAATTTTAACACAGCTGTCAACGAACATGGAGTTTCTCGTAATTTCCTTTTTGTGCCATTCTGCTTTTTTCTTGTTACCGCTTTTTTCTTTTCTGCAATCCTTCCAAATCCCCGGCCTTTGTTTTGGTAATTTTCTTTTTTGGGGGTTATAAATGTTGTTGACTTTGCCGTTACAAAGTGAAAACGCGACACATTGTTTGACATACAGAGCTGAGGAATTAGTGTGTTCTTTAGTGTCGAGGTATGTTTGTGTGTCTATGAGAGAGTGTATATATGTCTATGTTGTGTATGAGGTATGTTTGTGTATTTGAGAGAGTATATGTGTGCGAGAGTGTAATGTGAATATCAACGGTACGGTAAATGTTGCCCTAACACTCTGCCGGTAGTCATGTTAAAGTTTGAACACTTGTCCTACCTCAACTTGACATGTATTGTGACATTAGTCTTGAATTATGGAATAATGAAAAAAATGAGAAGGAAAGAATGGAATTTATATTTTTTACATGGTGGAGAGTTGCCAAGGAGATAAAAATTTTTTTATATATCAACAGGGACAAACAATGCCGATTTTTTAAGGTCCGGTTTTGCCGACAGATGTATACCCCCAGCCAATGTTCGATTATTTTAATATATTTTGACTTCTGTTATGACCATTAAAATTGTTGACCCTCTATGGAGTAGGTTTCGAATGAATGGGCCAATAATGACCATTTCGTATCGAACATAAATAAATATGACATAAATATTGCGACATACCAGATTTGGACTAAATTGGTTACTTCCTTCACTTTATGTGAGATATTTGATAATATTAAGAAAATGTTGGAATGTGCGTGGGGTACTACATATAGTAGACCGAATTTTCATACTTCATCTAATACAGATTTAAATATTGCTGTGGGCAAAATTACAAGAAAATCGAACATTTATATCCAAGTTTATGCGAAATCGTAAATTCCATATTCATTTCAGGTTTCTGGTTGAGAGCAATATTTAGATATGGCAAGTTGTAAATAATCGTTGACTTGACCCTTTGTGACTTGAGGAAGGGGTTCGCAGATATAAATCATCTTCACAAAAGATATCTTGTGTTAGCAAAAATGTGTGTATGTATAAAATTATTTTGCTTTCTTTGAGAACCATATGGGAGGAGGAAACAGCAGAAATGGTCCGATCTCTACCATCTATATAACAGATCTTGTGTTGATGGAAATATTGAGATCTACCATGTCTGGAATGGAATCGGATTTTAATTTCGTGCATTATGAGCTTCATGGATACTCAAAATTTTAACCCTTTGTGGGGGAGGTACCGGAACAAGCGTACCTATATATTCCATCTTCACACCAAACCTTGAGTTAATAAAAAAATATTGTGATGTCTGTAATTTGAAGAGAACGTGAAGCTTATTTCAGATTTATGATCGTTTTGGTTATTTAAAGCTTTAACCCTTTGTGGGGGATGTACCAGAAGAAATGTTCCGGTCTGTACCACTATTATAACAGATCTTGTTTTGATGGAATTATTGAGATGTCCCAAGTCTGAATGGAATCGGATGTTAGTTTCGCGTTTATGAGTTTCATGGAGACTCAATTTTATAACCTTTTGTGGGGGAAGTACCAGAAGGAGTTGACCGATATGTCCCATCTTCACCCCAGACATTGGGTTAAAAAAATATTGGGATGTGTGAATTTTCAAGACAATCGGACCACCACATTTTATAATAGTTATAATTATTCAAAATTTTGACCCTTTGTGGGGGAGGTACTTGATGGAGTGGACCGATATTGTTCATTTACACATCTGACCTAGCACTGATCCAAATACTAGGCTTAGCAAAGTTGGAGGAATATCTGTGCACAAAATATTTTTTTTGAAAATTTCGACCTTTTGTGGTCGAAATATATAATTACGATATACCAAATCGGATACTCCCTTCGAGAGTTATAGTACGCATCAGCCAGACGAACGAACGGATATCGCTAGATTGACTACAAATGTCATGAAACGAATTTGGTTCAAAGAGACCTAGACCGTAATTTCGATGAGGCACGTTTTGGCCGTACCAAATGATATATACCCTCTCTAGCCATTAGAACTGAGGGTATAAAAATGTTGAAATATTAAAATTTTTAAAGGAAAAAAATAGTCTATCTCAATTTCTATTTTCTTGCTTGGAAAATTGTGCTCTGCACCTATTTGCCATAGAAATCACGATTTGCTTTCAATTTCCCATTTCAAACTACTTTTCAACACCAAGTGGCCAAATAAGATATGAGAGAAAAAATCATAACCCAAACGTGTTTTCCAGAAAACACTTGAATGAAAATCAAATGAAAGGAAAAGTAGTCCACAGAATCTGGTTTGGTTTGATGATAGTTTTCCGTTAATTAAACTCTCCAAATAGGTATTTGTTTGAGTTGCATTTGCATCGATGGTGTTGGTTGGTGGTTTTCCCTAAAACTGTGGCAATGATAGATAATTAGAGCTGATGTTCGTCTTCTAAATTTGGCGAATGCATTTTGTTCAAAATCATTGTCTGGGTGTATGTCATTATCCAAATAATGAAGCTGTATTTTCCAAAAAGTGATTTCAATAATCAGTGAGAGATAGTATTTAAAAATCATGTTATAGCTAAAAGAAAATATGGGCTGGTCAGGAGGAGAAAAAAAATTGAACAAAAATCATAAAATATAAAATATGAAAGTATAGACTTAAAGTAACCTTTCATGTTTCCTCATATTACCACTTTGACATATTACCAACATTTCAATTTGTTGGCAACATTGAATGACAATATCATTCAGCAATCCCATGCATGCACGCATGTAATCAACATCAACCCAGTGAAATCAGCAACATAAGACATGGCAAAGAATAGAAAAGTCATTGTAGAAAACTGATTTATCATGATTGCTTGAGCACTTATTAACTCTGGTGGTAGGGGAAGACAAAGTCACAGGGCGCACAACAACATCGTCGAAGCACAACAGAGCAAAAAAGAACACGAAGAATGTTAAGAAAAAACAAATTTAAGTCCCAACAACAGCGATGGCACTCAACGACCATGGCACAAAAAGCCGGTTGCTTAGTTTGTTTTGCTAACATCGTTTGGATGCCGCACAACACAAAACATGATAAGACCTTAGACATCATTTATAAAATACACACATAAAATGCCAAGCACAAAGAGAGAGAGAGAGAGACTTTATCAAACACAAACAACAGCCCACCCACCCACACGTGGGTAAACTCACACACATAGGTGAACACTCAATGAGAGTGAGGTTGCAATGCTTCTAATACCTTTTCAGACATAGGAATTCTCTGAAAATCATGGAGCAAAGAAACCGAAATATTTTCAGCAATCCTCTTTTATGGGTGAACTTAAATTGTCATGTTTGCAAAGCGGGGGAGAAAAAGAGCAGGGACCATATTTATGGTTGCCATTTTTGGAACTTTTGAAACAAATTTGGTCGTTTTTTTTAGAAAATAAAATATATATTTTTTATATCAACAAAAATATTAAAAATATCCCACGTTTATTGGTGTTTTCATAAAATCCATGTTTGGTTGTCCGTGTTTTTTTTTTTAGTTGAAGCTATATTAATCGTATTTTTTTTTAAATATTTCTTTCAAGAACATATATAAAACTTGCATTTTTAAAAAATATTTTTCAAATATTAGAACAGTGTTAGCTTGTTTGTTCGGCATACCATAGTATTTTGTTGTTGCAAAATGGTCAGGCTTAATCCCTTTATTGTTGTTTTTATAAAAACAACGTTTGTTTATTAGTGGAGAACGATGGTAATGTTTACCAGGAGGTAAGGCAGGGAATACCTAGGTTTCGGAAAGAGCCACCAATCCTCATCAGTTCCCTTGGTTTTTGTCTGGGATATTCTCCCGAAATATTTATATTATAGTGACCGGCTGGTAAAATATTATTAATATATATTTTTAAGGAGTTTCAGACTAGGATTTTTGCACATTTAAGGGAGTTTTTGACCCAGCATTTTTTTATATATATTAACTCAAAGATTTCCCGGCTATATCGTTTTAAAAATATTTTTTAAATCTTTTTTTATTTTGTTGTTGCAAAATGCCACACTGTTCTATCTTTTTTTATTTATTTATATTTATTATTTTTTTATTTATTTATTTATTATTTTTTTTTTGCAAGGACTTACTTATCTATATTTTTAATACTTATATAACTCCTGATTTTTTTTTTAATATTTAAATATATATTTTTTTATTTTTCGTTTTTGCTTTTAATTTTTATGTCAAGGACTGACACTAATCAAAGCTTGTTTTTTGTATTGTATTCAAATTTAAATTTTTTTTCAGAGCGATCTTGTCAAATATCTTGGATTTCTGAAGAATTTTTCAATTTCAAGCAAAAATTTGAGAAGTATATAAGACTAAGGCATTTAGATGTAATGGTAGAATGAAAATAATTGTTTATCTCTGAAAAAAGAAACACAAAATTGGGTAATGTTGGCTCAGAGTATGAGGGTCGTGCAACAAAACCGCAGGTAGAGAGTTTGAAACTTGGCTCTGCATTGGCAAAAAGAATTTGGAAATAGATTCTAAAAATAAAACCTACAATTTTTCTATTGATTTGTTAATTTTTAGTAGTAACAAGTAAAAAAAGGACCTGGTCCTGTATAAGTAATTTGTTGTTATAGGCTGTGGTATCCATTACAAATTTTAAATACGAAATTTGAAACGATTCCGGTGAATAATGTCCCCAAAATCATCAGAATATCGAAAAATGGAAGGTACCGTTATATGTGAGCTATACGAGGATGTGGGTCTGCATTTTTTTCATAGACCATAGTACCCATTACGAATCCTAGGTACGAGATTTGAAACAACTCGGGTGAATAATGTCCCTAAAAAATAAATATCGAATATCGGGGGGTACCGTTGTATGTGGGCTATACGATATCGTGGACCTATATAGATATTTCTCTTCCAGGAAGTAAAGTGCTTGGAAAGAACTTCTAGTATGGATTTTTAGACCATTTCATTGAAAATTTTTGCCAAAATAATTAAAATATCGAATTTAGGGAGGTACCGTTATATTGGGAACATACGATATCGTGGACCTATATAAAGAATTCTATTTCAGGAGGTGAAGTTAAAATTCTTTTGTTTATTTTCAGACAATTTCATTGAAAACTGTAGCTAAAATCATCAATATTCCGAATATCTGGAGGTACCGCTGTATGAGGGCTATACGATATCGTGGACCTATATAGAAAATTCTCTTCCAGGAAGTAAAGAACTTGCAAAGAACTCCTTGCGTTAATTTAAAAGACAATTCCATTGAAAAATGTGGATAAAATCATCAAAATACCGAATATCGGGGGGGTACCGTTGTATGGGGCCTATACGATATCGTGGACCGATATAAACCATCTTTGAACTTGACCTGCCTGCAGACAAAAGACTGATATGTGCAAATTTAGCTTCCTATCTTAATTCGTTTTGGCTGTAGCGTGATTAGAACAGACGGACTGACGAGCGGAAGGACGAACAGGGGTAAATCGTCTTAGAATTTTACGCTGATAAAGAATATATATACTTTGTCATGTCTAAAATTATTATATCGATGAGTTAGGAACAGAAAGACGGACTAATTATACTCTCCATACTATGTAGGGTATAAGAATTATGGTGGAGGGTATAAAAATGCGACCATATATATGTTATACACCCATAGCTCGATGAGAAAGGTTGCTCACCTTAAAGAATCTAGGAAAAATTCAAATTCTTAACCGGAATCTTATACAAAACATGAATGGAATGTTGGGGTTATTCCACAATGATTTACAGAATAGGGCAACCAAAACAAAAATCAAAAATTGGGTTTAGGAGGTAGCTTTGTTCTACCTTCTGTAAATACTTCTGTAATACTTAATTCTGTTCAAAGTCCGCAAACAAAATTTTGAGATTTTTCTCACATTTTGTTTTTTGTTTTGCACAACGTAACTTAAATATGCGAATTTTATTCATTTATTTTTTTTTGCCCGCGATTACAACTCCATACAAATGGTCCGTTGCGTTGCGGCCTAAGCCAACAAACATTTTTGTCTCATAACTGTCTCCATAGGTAGTCTGACCCAACAAGTCAACATACACCATACATACATATTACTGTGGTCGTTGTTGCTGCTGAGTCTCTTGTTTATAGTTGTTGTTGTTTTCGTTTTTTAATAAAAAATATAGTTCACCTAGTTTTTTTTTTGCTTCATTCACAACAAGTTGCATTGCGTTGGCAGTTGGTCATTGCGACAGGTTTTCCCAGGTTTGTTGTTTATCTTTTCACAGATTTTGTTAGTAAACCGTAAATGGAGATTGAGACAGATAGTGAGAGAGAGAGAGAGGGAGGCAAAAAAATGATTAGTAGACAAACATGTTGCAATAGGTTTGGTGTTATTTTTTTGTGCGATTTGTTGATTTAGTTGATGTTTATTTCAGTGAAATGAAATCGAGTGAAAACAGGATTCCAAATACAGTGGGACGTGGGTAAAATATACTAACTTTCATTCTCTCTCCCTACTTCTCTCTGTTTAATTTTAACCAACAAATACGATGTGCAACAAGTTCGGGCTAGTTGTATTGGAAATTCAAAGTTTCTATGAATATCAAAAGCATTTAATGGTATGTATTGCTTTATTTAAATATCATTATATTATTTAAAAATTGAGGACTCAAAAAGTTTATTTTTTCCTCTCCATCTTATATGTGTATTTTTAACAACCCGAACTACCTAGAATAACTTGCAGGTGATCGAAATAAATTTGATAAATTTCTTTTTCGAAATGAACTTATAATGACCTAAGGAGATGGCAAAATTGATATTTTGCCAAGCCCATCAGCCGCATCAACCATTATCCAACGCGTTTTGCCGTTGGTTAAACGGCTAATCAGACATATTCGATGCTATTTTAGGGGCTTGAAGAATATAAATTTTGGAAAGCTTCATTTAAGCGTATATTATTAGATAAATGCATACAAGAATTGAATTAAAACATTCTTTTTACTCCAAGTTGAGTAGTCTATAGTCTGACTGTGGAAACTTTTTAGAAATTAATTTTTCATTCCTTATAGCCTTGTATGACTGTATTTGTGTTTTTTTTTTTCAAATCTTCGTTCAACCTCTTCATCATTACTGTCATCAAAAATCATCTTCCATGTTGGCGAAATAATACCAGAAAGTTGGAAAATTTGTATTTATTACAGTTATTTAAATTTATTGATATCTATAATGAGCGCAATTTCACTTTTCTGGTTTGAACAATTTTGAAGTTGATTTCATATTGACATTGAAAGCAAAAAGTGAATTTATACTTAAAATTATTTGAAAAAAAAAAAAAATAAAATAAATTAAAAACAAGTTAAAATACATACATTAAGCTCTGCCGGATATAACTTTCAATACCCTCCACTATTGAAAAAAGAAAAGATTATGGATACAAACGTTAAAGTTTGAAAAATATAATAAACGGGTGAAACCGTTATAAAAAAATTTGACTAAAATTATCAAAATACCAAATAGCGGAAAGTAATTTGTTTTTTTTTTTTTTTTTGGGGATTTACGAAATCGTGTTCAATTTCAATATAGCCTTTTAGCCTTGGTGGATGGTATAAAAATTAATTTTTGAGAGATCTTCAAAAATATTCTTAACGAAACCCATTTGTTTTCCAGTAAACCCTCAAAAATAAGTAGAGAATCGGAAATTGTTGTTCTGGTCCAAACTCGAAAAACTATAATTTAAAATCCTTCTGGGCTGCTTCTGTGGGTCTATTAAAAATATCCTTAAAAATTCAAGTTTTTGTAGCCATTTTAGTCGTTTGAAAAATATTTTTTAAAATCCATGATTATTGATGTTTTGGTTCCATGAAAAAAATCCTCGTCTTGTTGGTGTTTTTTTTTTTTTTTTCATTAAAAAAATCCACGTCCATATTTTCTTAAAAAATATTTTTAATTTTTTTTTTTCAAAATCCAGGTTTGTGGTCCGATAGAATACTTTAAACATCCAAATTGTGATGGTCGCTTCGACATTAAATATCTACATAAAAGTTATTAAATATCTGCGTATTGTGAGTCCTTGGGTCCTTTGAATTTTTTATAACCTCCACCATACATAATAGTATGTTGGGTATATTAAATTCGTCCTTCCGTTTGTAACCCACAGATTTAATAATTTTACCTAACAAAGTTTATATATTCTTGATCAGCGTAATATTTTAATTAATCACGCTAGAGTCATAAAGGAATAAGGATAGGATAACAAAAGATCAGTCTTTTGTCTACAGGGAGGTCAAGTCACGATATCGTGTAGCCTCCATATAACGGTACCCCCCCGATATTCGGTATTTTGAAGATTTAAGCCACATTTTTCAATGGAATTGTCTGAAAATCCACAAAAGGAGTTCCTTTTGAGTATTCTACCCCCTGTAAGAATTTTGTATTTTATGCTACATATGCATTTTTTTCAAGTTTCGTATTTGAATATTGTAATGGCTTATGACAAAGTTGCAGGTCCAGGTCTTCTTAAAAAAAAAAATAGAAAAAAAATCTGTAACTTTAAATACCCTTTACCATGTGGAACAAATTTAGTAACTTATAGAACCCTAACGGCTATATTTGGCATTTTCAAAATTTCAACATAATTTTTTACGGATTTTAAATATTTTTTTATTTAGTTTTTTTTTTAAATTACCAAATTTGTTCCACATGGTAAAGGGTATTTAAAGTTACAGATTTTTTTTCTATTTTTTTTTTTTTTTTTTTTTTTTTGAGAAATTCACGTTTTCTTGAAAACTTATTATGAAAATATAAAAAAAAAATAAAAATTTACTGGTACGCTTCGTCCTTTAAAATTATTTCATAAAATTAAATTACGAAATTACCGATTTGAGATCTGTAAGACTGATGTTCGTGTTAAAAGATATTTTTAAAAATCCCGGCTGGAAGCTGTTCGTCATGAAGCAATATTTTTAACAACACACATTTCTGAAAGTGAAAAATATTAAAACATTTTTAGACTTGTTTAAGAAACTGTAAGAATTTGAAAGGGTTTAAGAAAACCATTTTCAGTCCTGGACAAATATTTAAAAAACAAAGTTTGAAAGGCTGTTAGAGCTTGCAAAGATCTTCTTTTCAAATCTTTCTTTTCAACCAACAGAAATAATTTTTTTTAAAAAGGACCATATCCATTCCTTAGAAATCCACATTTGAATGATAATAGTCCTTGAGAAATATTCTTTAAAAATCAAGATTTGAGAGACATTGGTCCCCAGGAAATATTCTTTTAAAATCCTCTTTTAAAAGGATTAAAATAAGAAAAATATTCTTCACGTTTGGAATTTAGTCAGTACTTGGCAAACTTTGAAACACTGTTAGTTCTTGAAAATACAAAAAGAAGTAAGCAAAGGAAGGCGCCCTTAGGTCCGAACCCAAATAAGTTTATTTTTTTAATTAATTCCACGCAGTCCTGTAAAAATTTTACCTTTGGTTTACCGTCTACCCTATATTTACGCCCACTGTCGTGCTGATAGATATTAAAAAAAATTCACACAAATCCACATTAATATCTAAAAAACAAACATTTTTAAACCAAACAAAAATAATATTTAAAAAAATCCGCAATTAAAAAAAAATCAAAAATCTGCGTTAGTCTACGAAATAGATTTGCGAAAAATGCACGTTAAAAGGTTTAAAGATCATACAAAATATTTCAAATAAAATTAAATGCATAATCTATCGTTATCGGAAAATCATAAGTTTTGAGATTTGATGTTGCCTAAAAAATATTGTTTTTAAATCCGCATTTTTGTCCATTTTTCCCCTTTTTTTGATGACGAAAAATAATACCTTTGAAGGAAAACTTATCTCTATTTAATTTTTGTTTTTTCCTCCTTTTTTGTCCAAACAAATTATTCTTCTTTTGTGTGGTTTGGCGTTTATTGTTCTTTCAAAGCCATGGCAAATTAATTTAACTCTGTCTAACAAAAATTCGAAAAAAAAATTACACGCAGCGCCACAACATGGCCAAACTGCCAAAACGAGTAGAAGACAAACTGCATTCCAAAGCTGAAGGAAAATAGAGAAAAACAACGCAGTTTGCAACTAAAACAAAGGCCTTTTCAGTCTAACCAAGAATTTGCGGCAGCACTTGAAGTTTGTGGGCAAACAAAGGGGTTTCTTTTGTTTTGAGTTTTTTTGGAGGTTTTGGTGGTGGCGCCCAACAAATTCCGCTAAAGTGTTGAACAATAACATAAGGGTTTCAAAAAAAAAAAAAAAAAAAAAAAAAAAAAAATTCAAAATATATTGCAGTGGGAAATAACTACAATAGAGCCCCTCCTTCTATTGTGGTATTCCTAAAAGTAAAATTTTTGTGAAAATGGCTTTCATTTCAATTTAATTTATGTTTGTTGCTGTATTTTTTTCTCTCTCCGTGAATAATTAAATAACTATTGAAAGGATTGCGAGTTAACAAAGGATTTCGAGTTAACAAAGGATTTCAAGTTAACAAAGTTTCAACTGAACTAATTTGATTTTCGTTGTTTTTTCGGCATTTTTCTTTCATCATCGAAAAATCAAATGAAAATATATGGAATTTTCCTTTTCATATAAAACCCCTTATTAATATTTTAATATGGATCATGAAATAACCCCCAACAAGTAAAAAAACATTAAGTTCGGCCGGGCCAAACTTTTAATACCCTCCACCTTAGGGTAAAAGAAACATTAGAAGAAATGTGGCAAAAACCATTAAAATGCCGATTATGGGGAGGTACCGTTATATGGGGGCTATTCCAAAACGTGGACCTATAATTACAATGTTTCGCCAGCGGAGCTGGAACCCATTATGACCAACAAATACCGATTTTCAGACAAATCCGTGAAAAAATGTGGCAAAAACCATCAAAATACCGAATATCGGGAGGTACCGTTATATGGGGGCTATATCAAATCATGGACCCATGCATGCAATGTTTCGCCACCGAAGCTGGAACCAATTATGACCAACAAATACCAATTTTCGAACAAATCCCTGAAAAAATGTGGCAAAAATCATCAAATTACCGAATATCGGGAGGTACCGTTATATGGGGGCTATACCAAAACGTGGACCTATAATTACAATGTTTCGCCACCGGAGCTGGAACCCATTATGACCAACAAATACCGATTTTCAGACAAATCCGTGAAAAAATGTGGTAAAAAAACTAAAATACTAAATATCGGGAGGTACCTTTATATGGGGGCTATACCACAACGTGGACCTATACATGCAATGTTTTGCCACACGCTCAGGGACCCGCTATGACCTACAAATACCAATTTTAAGACCAATCCGTGAAAAAATGTGGCATAAATCATCAAAATACCGAATATCGGGAGGTACCGTTATATGGGGACTATACCAGAACGTGGACCGATATATCTCATTTTCAATACCAACCATCCTAGACACAATGCAAATAGCTCTGCTAAATTTTGGAGCTCTACGTCAAATAATGTGGGCTGTATCGTGATTTCAACAGACAGACAGACAGACGGACAGACAGACGGACATCGTTAAATCGACTTAGAATTTTATGCTGATTATGAATATATATACTTTATGGGGTCTAAAACGAATATTTAGGGATGTTACAAACGGAATGACAAAGTTAATATACCCTCCTTTCCAAGGTGGAGGGTATAAAAAACGGAAAGTCCATGATTTAACGCCCGCAACCTTATGGCCGCAATTGCGGTCTTGTAAGTTTTTATACCCGTATGTCGACGGCATGACTTTTCCTGGTATTATAAATATTTACATGATTGCTGCATACTTTAAGGCATGTTTGTCATTATTTTCGCCATGAATTTTTAATATATGTGGCCTGAGAAGAAAAAAACCTGACAAAATAAAGACACAGACGGCAGCAGACATTGGCCTTATGTTGCGTTCGGTTAATGTTTCGTTAGGAATTAAGGATTCTTTTGCAGGAAAATTGGGTAAAAAAAGTCGAAGAGAGTTTTATACTGCCTCCAAGAGTAAATAAAAATGGGGCAAATTTTTTTTTTTTTTTTTTTTTTTTTTTGTAGAATTTTAGAGTCTCAATTTTTTTTATAGTTATTGTTGACATTTGATCTGTGTGTTCTTTTTTTCGTGTTCCAGATTTTCGTCTTTTTTTTAACCGAAGCTTTCACTTGTATTATAAATATTTGCATAATTGTTGCATACTTTGAGGCAATAAGGATAATAATGACAATTATTTTCGCCATGCATTTTTAATATGTGGGACCTGCGAAAAAAGAGAAAGAATCACATATGGCAGCAGACATTGGCCTTTAGTTGCGTTCGCTTCGGTTAATGTTTCGGCGAGAATTAAGGATTATTCTGCAGGAAAATTGGGTTCAAGTCGAGGCGAGGGTTATACTGCCACCAAGAGATGGTAAAAATGGGTCAATTTTTTTTTTGTGGCTATTAGGTCCCCTTTATTGTTGACCCTTGATCAATGTGTTTCTTTTGGTTTTTCGTTTTTTAGCCGTGGCTTTCACTTGCATAATAAATATTTACATAGTAGTTGCATATTTTCAGGCAAGTTTGTCTTTATTTTCGCTTTGCATTTTTAATATATGAGACCTGAGAAGAAAAAACCTGACAAAATAAAGACACAGACGGCAGCAGACATTGGCCTTTAGTTCCTTTCGCTTTGGTTAATGTTTCGCCAAGAATTAAGGATTCTTTTGCAGAAAAATTGGGTTAAAACACAGTCGAGACGAGTTTTCTACTGCCACCAAGAGTAAATAAAAATGGGTCAGATTTTTTTTTTTTTTTTTTTTTTTGTAAAATTTTAGAATCTCATTTTTTTTTTGTTTTTTTATAGTTATTGTTGACCTTTGATCAGTGTGTTCTCTTCCAGATTTTCGTTTTTTTCTTTTAACCGAAGCATTCACTTGTATTATAAATATTATCATAATTGTTGCATACTTTCAGGCAAGTTTGTATTTATTTTCGCCATGCATTTCTAACGTATGGAACCTAAGAAAATATACAGATATTAGCAGACATTGGCCTTTACTTGCGTTCGCTTGGGTTAATGTTTCGCCAAGGATTAAGAATTCTGTTACTGGAAAATTGGGTAAAAAAAGATGTCGAGACGTGTTTTATATTCCCATCAAGGGATGATAAAAATGGGTCGGAATTTTCTGTGGACTATTAGTATCCCGGTTTTTTATACCTTCCACCATACATAGTATGGAGGGTATATAAAGTTCGTCATTTCGTTTGTAACTCATCGAAATAACAATTTTAGACCTAACAAAGTATATACATATATTCTTGACCAGCGTAAAATTGTAAGACGATTTAGCCCTGTCCATCCGTCTGTCTTTTGCAATCACGCTAGGGTCAAAACAGTTAAAGATAGGAAGCTAAAATTTTGCACCAATCTGCCTTTTGTCTACAGGCAGGTCAAGCTCGACGATCAGCTATATCACTCCACGATATCGTATAGCCCCCATATAACTATACCTCCCGATATTCGGTATTTTCATGATTTTAGTCATATTTTTTCAATGGAATTGTCTGAAATTCTACACAAGGAGTTCTTCGTGACTCTCTGCAAAAGAATTGTCTATTTACGCTCAAGATATTATTATTTACCGGAATCGTTGTCAAATTTCGTGTTTAAAGTTCAGAATCTTTGCTACAGCCTATGAAAAAATTACTTTTGCAGGACCACGTCTTCGTAGAGGCCCCATATAAAAATTTTCATTTGAGCGGCATTTTCGACGGATTTTTTTTTTTGTTGAATTTTTCACATTCCTTCCATATGGGGGAAGGTAAAAAAAGTTCGTTCTGCCCTCTTTCCAAACACTTCATACTATTTCATTGAACTATTTCTGTGTCTGACAAAAGACAAAGAAATAAATGTGTTGCATACTTTCAGGCATGCTATAAGTTTTTTATATATTTATATTAACCCAAGGTCTGGTGTAAAGATGGACAATCACGGTCCACTTCATCGAGTACTTCCCCCACAATGGTCAAAATTTTGAATAATTATAATTGTTATAAATTGGGAAATAAGAGCACGATCGTGTTCAAATTTCACACATCCATATACTTTTATCAATACACGATCTGCTGTGAAGATGCTGGGATATATCGGTACCCTTTTTCTGGTACCTCCCCCCATAACTGCAATTTTTTGAATAGCGATGAAGCTAGTAAATGAGCATTAAATTCCTTTCGAACTCGGCACATTTCAATATATCTATCAACACAAGATCTCTTGTGAAGATGATAGCTATTGGCCCACTCTTTCTGGTACCTCTCTCACAACGGGCTAATGTTTTGAATAATTATGTTTCCCATAAAATCTGAAATAAGCCTCCAATTATCTCTTTTCAAGAGATCTTGTGTGAAGATTGATTTGTGGAACCACCCCCACAAAAGGTCAATATTTTGAATAACCAAATCGATCTTAAAATGCGAAATAAACAGCAGACTCTATTCAAACTTCACACATCCCAATACTTTATCTAACGCACGATCTGGATGTGGGGACAGCACATGCTTACTGATTACTCCCTCATAAAGGGGGAAAATTTAAATATTTAACGAATCTCTTCTAAATTAGTTTGGGTAAATATTTATCCCAACAAAAGATCTGATGTGGATGTGGAATTTATTAGCTAACTCCTTCCGGTACCTTCCCCACAAAAGGTTAAAATTTTGACTAACAATTATTTGCATAAAATCAGAAAAATTGTAGAGCGTTTTTTCAATATTTTTGACTCCCTAGATTTTTGATATATTCTAGGACCTATAGCAGAATTTTATGACATAAAATTTTGAAGAATATTTTTGCTTGCTTTAATTCCGCTTAAAGGGAGTTTTTCGTCATTTTTTGAAAAAAAAAAAAAAGATCCAAAAAGACCCCTTTATTGTATCGCTTGAGGGTTAAAATTTTCAACCAAAACTATCCTCTTATTGTTATCAGTAATATTGCGAAGACACTATATGCCCAAAATGCGACGGTTCCAAGGAATCTTTGTCCGAAAATTTCTAAAAATTATGAAAGAGGTGGGATTTTACCTCCTCTATTTAGGTTAATTTGCGATATAAACTTTCAGAACGCCGAGGCACGTTTTTTCTATTTTTAGCTCTACTTTCATAATCCACGAGATTTTTCTGAACTTATTGAAAACATTAAATATTGTCGCACAGTGTAATTCTCTTGCCTACCTTGTATCGGCATTGTTCCAGATATGTGGAGCATTTAAAATGGTGTGGAGAATTGGTAAATGCTACTTTTTAAAGGTCATTGGCATTTTCCAGAATTTTTTATTTTGCTTCATTGTGGGGTAATAAAATGGGGTTGATAGATATAAAAATATTTAAAAAAACACGTCTAATTGTTGATTGAAAAAAAAATTAAAACCCATGTCTAATTGTTCATTGAAAATAAAATATTTTTGAAAAATCCACGTCTAATTGATGATTGAAAAAAAATATATATTTTTAAAGAAACCACGTCTAATTGTTGATTGAAAACAAATATTTTTAAGAAATCAACGTCTAATTGTTGATTGAAAAAAATATTTTTATAAAATCCAAGTCTAATTGTTGATTGAAAAAAAATATTTTTAAAAAATCCACGTCTAATTGTTGATTGAAAAAAAGTATTTTTAAAAAATCAATGTCTAATTGTTGATTGAAAAAAATATTTTTAAAAAATCCACATCTAATTGTTGATTGAAAAAAATATTTTTAAAAAATCCACGTCTAATTGTTGATTGAAAAAAATATTTTAAAAAAAATCCACGTCTCATTGTTGATTGAAAAAAAAAATTAAAAATCCACGTCTAATTGTTGATTGAAAAAAATATTTAAAAAAAAAATCCACGTCTAATTGTTGATTGAAAAAATTTTTAAAAATCCACGTCTAATTGTTGATTGAAAAAAAATTTAAAAATCCACGTCTAATTGTTGATTGAAAAAAAAAATATTTTTAAAAATTCCACGTCTAATTGTTGATTGAAAAAAAAATATTTTTAAAAAATCCACGTCTAATTGTTGATTGAAAAAAAAAATATTTTTAAAAAATCCACGTCTAATTGGTGATTGAAAAAAATATATTAAAAAAAACACGTCTATTTGTTGATTGAAAAAATATTTTTAAAAAATCCACGTCTAATTGTGGATTGAAAAAAAAAAAATTAAAAATCCACGTCTAATAGTTGATTGAAAAAAAATATGTTTAAAAAAGTCCACGTCTAATTGTTGATTGAAAAAAATATTTTTAAAAAATCTTAGTCTAATTGTTGATTGTAAAAAAAATATTTTTAAAAATTCCACGTCTAATTGTTGATTGAAAAAAAATATTTTTAAAAAACTAACGTCTAATTGTTGATTGAAATAAAAATAAAAGAATCCAAGTCTAATTGTTGATTAAAAAAAGAAATATTTTTAAAAAATCTAAGTATAATTGTTGATCGAAAAAAAAATATTTTTAAAAAATCAAAGTCTAATTGTTGATTGAAAAAAAAATAAAAGAATCCAAGTCTAATTGTTGATTGAAAAAAAAAAATATTGTTAAAAAATCTAAATCTAATTGTTGATCGAAAAAAATATTTTTAAAAAATCCACGCCTAATTGTTGAATGAAAAAAAATATATATTTAAAAAATCCACGTCTAATTTATGATTGAAAAAAAAAAGATTTTTTTAAAAATCCACGTCTAATTGTTGATTAAAAAAAAATATTATAAGTCCACGTCTAATTGTTAATTAAAAAAAATATTTTTAAAAAATCCACTTTTAATTGTTGATTGAAAAAAATATTTTTAAAAAATCAATGTCTAACTGTTGATTGAAAAGAATATTTTTTAAAAAATCTAAATCTAATTGTTGATTGAAAAAAAATATTTTTAAAAAATCCACGTCTAATTGTTGATTGAAATTTTTTTTTAAAAAAACCCAAGTCTAGTTGTTGATTGAAAAAAAATATTTTTAAAAAATCCACGTCTAATTGTTGATTGAAAAAAAAAATATTTTTTAAAAATACAAGTCTAATTGTTGATTAAAAAAAATTAAAAAAATCCACGTCTAATTGTTCGTTGAAAAAAAAAATATTTTTAAAAAATCCAAGTCTAATTATTGATTGAAAAAAATATATATTTTAAAAATACACGTCTAAAAAATACACGTCTAAAAAATATTTTTAAAAAATCCACGTCTAATTGTTGATTGAAAAAAAAAATAAAAGAATCCAAGTCTAATTGTTGATTGAAAAAAAATATTGTTAAAAAAAATATTGTTAAAGTCTAATTGTTGATCGAAAAAAATATTTTTAAAAAATCTACGTCTAATTGTTTATTGAAAAAAATATTTTTAAAAAATCTAAGTCTAATTGTTGATTGAAAAAAAATATTTTTAAAAAATCCACGTCTGATTGTTAATTGAAAAAAAGTAAAAAATCCACGTCTAATTGGTAATTGAAAAAAAAGTAAAAAATCTACGTCTAATTGTTGATGAAAAAAAATATTTAAAACCAGTAAGGAAAGCTCAAAAGTCGGGCGGGGCCGACTATATGATACCCTACACCACTATGCATATTTAGTAGAGCTCTCGTAAAAAGGTTTATACAGGGCATTTCAGAGCTCTATGAGATATTTGGTACAAAATCAAAATCTATCTAATTCTATCTAATTTTATAGCTATCACTGAACCGGGTTTCTCCAAATTTTACGTATTAGCTTCTAGACTGAATTCGGTCTTATGTACGAAAATTCAGGTGATTTGGATCTAATACCTGGTACCAAATATCACGGTTGTGGAGTGAATATTACGAATGTATTGGACTAAAACACTAAATCGGATGAAACATATATATGGTTGCTATATCTATATCTGAACCGATTTTCACTAAATTTGATATACTTGCTTCTAGGCTGAATTTGGTCCGATGTACTAAAATTCAGTCCATTTGGACTTATATCGGCCATTTGGTGCACAATTAACCCGAAATCGGATGAAGATATATATGGGAGCTATATCCAAATCTGAACCGATTTCGATAAAATTACAAACAGCTATTTCTGGGCTGTATCTTATATCTGGTACCAAATATCGTTCTTGTGGAGTGCATATTACGAATGTGAGAGGCTTAAACACCAAATCGGATAAAACATATATATGGGAGCTATAGCTGTTTCTGAACCGATTTTCTCCAAATTTGTTGTATTTGCTTTAAGGCTAATCTCGGTCACATGTGCCAAAATTCGGGCCATTTGGGCTGATATTGGCCATTTGGTGGTCAATTAACCCGAAATCGGATGAAGATATATATGGGAGCTATATCCAAATCTGAACCGATTTCGATAAAATTTAAAACAGCTATTTCTGTGCTCCATCTAATACCTGGTACCAAATATCACGGTTGTGGAGTGCATAGTAGGAATGTTAGGGACTTAAAGATCAAATCGGATGAAAGATATATATGGGAGCTATAGCTATATCTGAACCGATTTTCTCCAAATTTAATATATTTGCTTCTAGGCCGAACTCGGTTGGGTGTGCCAAAATTCAGGTAATTTGGATTGATAGTGAACATTTGGTGCTCATTTAACCCGAAATCGGATGAAGATATATATGGGAGCTATATCTAAATTTGATCCGATTCTCACCAATTTCAATAGGGTTCGTCCTTGGGCCAAAAAAAGATTGTTTGGAAAATTTCATCTCAATCGGATAATAAATGCGACCTGCATTTTGTTCACAAGAATACATGGACAGACGGACGGACGGACGGACGGACATGCATAAATCGACTCAGAAAGTGATTCTATGAAGGTTCTCAAAAGTAACTATGGGTCTATCTCGTTTCCTTCTCCATGTTACAAACAAATGCACAAAGACATAATACCCTTACCACTATGTGGTGTAGGGTATAAAAAAACAACGTCTAATTGTTGATTGAAAAAAAATATTTTTAGAAAATCCACATCTAATAGTTGATTGAAAAAAAAATATTATTAAAAATCCACGTAATTGTTGATTGAAAAAATATATTTTTAAAAAATCCAAGTCAAATTGTTGATTGAAAAAAAATATTTTTAAAAAATCCACGTCTAATTGTTGATTGAGAAAAAAATATTTTTAAAAAATATGCTAATCCATGAAACATTTGATGAAAAAAACTGTGGTAGAAGAGAGTGAGAAAGAGCGAAAGGATTGAAAAGAATGTTTTCATGTCCTTTTACCCACTCAACAAAAACTCATTTTTATTGAAATATTTCTGTTTCTGACAAAAGACAAAGCAAAAATGCGTTGCATACTTTCAGGCATGCCATATGTTTTTTATATATTGCCTTTCCTACACCCAAATTCCTCTGTTTTAAATTAAAATTAGCAGCTCATAAAACTCACATTTGAACTCCTTTAAATTGCAATTGTAACGAGCGACTTGTGCGTGATTTGTTGGCACACAGGCCAGACTGAGTGTCAGCGACAAATGTTGCATAAATTAAGGGACTCTAGAAATTCTAGCTGTTTGCGGCAAAAACAACAAAAAATGATTTATGGAATATTTTCACATAAACACCGAAAAGTGACAAATGATGGCGGAATGAAAAACAAAGGTTATTGGAAATATGCCAGAGTTGTAAGAGCAAGAGGGCAGTCAACAATGGTTTGAAAATTTGAAATAAATTGAATTTTGAAATAGATATAGGCTAAGGAATTTTATAGGTCAGTGCTAGGGGTCAAATTTTTTTAAAGAAAATAATATCTGCTTATAGATGGCAGAAAACATATTCTTCAAATAATTAAAAAAACCTGAGGTCTCCCGAAAAGAAGATCTTCTAGTCTTCGGGAAATGAAAATCTTCTGATCTCATATAGAAAAAAAACTTCAGTTATCTTTTGAAAAATATCTTCTAGTCTTCTGGGCCAGAATTTGGTCACATTCCTGAAGAAGTATTGGTATTTTATGACAGATGATCCTATGAGCTTCTAGAACAGAAGATTTTCTTCAGAAACACACATTCCGGTCTTCTGTGAAAGAAGTTCTAATCTTCATTAATAAAGGATTTCCGTGTCATTAATGAAAGAAAACCTACTGGTCTTCTTTCTGCAGAAGAGTTTATGGCCTTCTATAAGAGAGGACCATCCATAATTTAATAATCACCTTTTGGTCTTATGTGGAAAAGGACCTTTTGGTCATCTCTGGAAGAAGACCTTCTACTTTTCTTGGCCAGAAGAGTTATTGTCTTCTATCCCTGAAGTTGATTTGGCTTTCTATGGCAAAAAGACCCCATGGGACCTTCCAGTATTCTTGGTTAGGAAACTTATAGTCATCTATCCCTGAAGATGATTTTGCCTTCTATGACAGAAAACCCTATGGGGCCTTCCAGTATTCTTGGTCAGGAAACTTATTGTCATCTATCCCTGAAGATGATTTTGCCTTCTATTGCGGAAAACCCTATGGGCTCCTATAACAGAAGATTTTCTTTGGTAACGGGCAAGCTATCGTTTTTCGAAAAAGTTCTTCTGGTCTTCTTCGGTGATAGCAGATTTCCTTGCCATCAATAAGAGAACATCCTGGTCTTCTATCAATGATCTCCTTCAAAAAATTCCCTCCAAATTTTCTCTCAGTGTACTCCCTCCTCAATCTTATGTGTGTCACCTGAAATCGTTACCAAAAATCTGCATAACTTACCCTGCAAAAGATACAAGCTGGCAATAAGGAAATCCGTTCTTGTGCGCCTCCCTACGTGTATGTGTGCATAACGAATACCTTCCATCATCCTTTCTTAACTTTGTTCGATACTTCGAAATTCTTTTCCAGAGTTCACAACAACAACAAATGAAGAGGGCAATTATAACGAACATTTTCGGTACAGGAGAGTATTGGAAATCGAATTTCAATTTAAAATTCTTATCAGCGACATCGTTCTTGTTCTTGTTCTCGGTGTTGTAGATGGTAATACCTATGCTCTTGCACCAAAGGAGGAAATATGCCAAAAAGAGTTCAACATTTCGTTGCTTGAAATTGAGGAAATGAAAGTTTTTTTTTGAGTCATGAATACAAATTGAATGAGCGACCGATTGAAAGAATTGGGTGAAGATATAACTGAACGGTTCTGCATGGTTAAAATCCTTCCATTGTCCTGGTTTACCTTTCAGTTTGCATATATCAAAGACACTTAACTGTTTTATGGGTGGAGGATAAATGGGAAGGAAATGAAGTGAATGTGAGTCAAAAGAATTCATTTATTGTGGATAAAGCAATGGCAATGAATGCTTATGTTTGCATTAAAGACAATGGAAATTATAGAAAGGGGGGACAGAGAGAGGGAGGGAAAGATATAACAATTGAAGGGGAGAGAGTGAGAGAGGCAAGTTATAAAGAGAGAAATTTGTTGTTGAAAATATTTCGATACGGAAAAATAGTTATCGACAATATTTCTATACGGAAAAATTATTATCGATAGAAAAAAAATTATTATCGATAATTTTACTAGACAGAAAAACTATTATCAATAATTTTTCTAGACAGGAAAGATATTATAAATAATTTTTTCTATACAGAAAAATTTCAATCGATAAATTTTCTATACAAAAAATTAATATGGATAACTTTTCTATTGATAATAATTTTTCTAGACAGAAAAATTATTATCGATAATTTTTCTATGTGGAAATATTATTATCGACAATTTTTCTCTATACAGAAAAATTACTATCGATAATTTTTCTCTATACATAATTTTGCTCTATACAGAAAAATTACTATCGATAATTTTTCTATACAAAAAACTACTATCGATAATTTTTCTAGACAGAAAAATTACTGAAATGACTGAAAAAATAATTATTCTATACAGGAAAATTACTATCGATAACTTTTCCATGCAGAAAAATTACTATCGATAAAATTTTTATTTGGAAAAATTATTATCGATAATTTTTCTATCCATAAAAATTACAATCGATAATTTTTCTCCTTACAAAAAAATTATTATCGATAATTTTTCTCTTCATACTACTATCGATAATTTTTCTTATAATTTTTCTATAAAGAAAAATTACAATCGATAATTTTTCTATATAAAAATCTAATATCGATAATTTCTCTATACAGAAAAATTATAATCGATAAAGAATGATTATCGATAATTTTTCTAGATAAAAAAATTACTATCGATGACTTTTTTCGATTGAAAAATTATTATCGATAATTTTTTTAGACATTATCATCGATAATTTTTTATACAAAAAATTACTATCGAAAATGATTCTATACAAAAAAAATACTATCGATAATTTTTCTAGACAGAAAAGTTACTATCGGTAATTTTTCTAAACAGAAAAATTACTTTCTGTTTAGAAAAATTTCTATCGATAATTTTTAATGACTGAAAAATTGCTATCGACTATTCTCGATAATTTTTCTACACAGAAAAATTATTATCGATATTTTTTCTAGACAGAAAAATTATTATCGATATTTTTTCTATGCGGAAATATTACTATCGATAATTTTTCTCTGCGGAAAAATTACTATCGATAATTTCTCTATGCGGAAAAATTACTATCGATAATTTCTCTATGCGGAAAAATTACTATCGATAATTTTTCTATGCGGGAAAGTTACTATCGATAATTTTTCTATGCGGAAAAATTACTATCGATAATTTTTCTATGCGGAAAAATTACTATCGATAATTTTTCTATGCGGAAAAATTACTATCGATAATTTTTCTATGCGGAAAAATTACTATCGATAATTTTTCTATGCGGAAAAATTACTATCGATAATTTTTCTATGCGGAAAAATTACTATCGATAATTTTTCTATGCGGAAAAATTACTATCGATAATTTTTCTATGCGGAAAAATTACTATCGATAATTTTTCTATGCGGAAAAATTACTATCGATAATTTTTCTATGCGGAAAAATTACTATCGATAATTTTTCTACGCGGAAAAATTATTATTAAAAATTTTTCTACGCGGAAAAATCACTATCGATAATTTTTCTGTATATAAAAATCAAATCGATAATTTCTCTATATTCTATACAGAAAAATTATTATCGATAATTTTTCTAGACAGAAAAATTATTATCGATGATTTTCTTAGACAGAATAATTATTATAGATGATTTTTTAGACAGAATAACTATTATCGATAATTTTTCTAGACAGAAAAATTATTGTCAATATTTTTCTAGACAAAAAAATTATCGATAATAATTTTTTTGTCTAGAAAAAATTATTATCGATAATTTTTTTCTAAACAGAAATATTACTATCGATAATTTTTCTCTATACAGAAAAATTATTGTCAATATTTTTCTAGACAAAAAAATTATTATCGATAATTTTTCTCTATACAGAAAAACTATTATTGATAAATTTTTCTGGACAGAAAAATGTCGATAATATTTCTATGCGGAAAAATTACTATCGATAATATTTCTATGCGGAAAAATTACTATCGATAGTTTTTCTATGCGGAAAAATTACTATCGATAATTTTTCAGTATAAAAAATCAATTCGATAATAATTTCTCTATATTCTAGACAGAATAATTATTTTCGATAATTTTTCTAGACAGAAAAATTATTATCGATAAATTTTCTAGACAGAAAAATTATTATCGATAATTTTTCTAGACAGAAAAATTATTATCGATAATTTTTCTAGACAGAAAAATTATTATCGATTATTTTTCTAGACAGAAAAATTATTATCGATTATTTTTCTAGACAGAAAAATTATTATCGATAGTTTTTCTAGACAGAAAAATTATAAACTTTAGTTTTTCTAGGCAGAAAAATTATTATCGATAATTTTTCTAGACGGTAAAATATTATCGGTAATTTTTCTCTATGCAGAAAAATTATAATAAATAATTATTTATAATAATTTTTATGGACAGAAAAATTTAAATCGATAATTTTCCTAGACAGAAAAATTGATATCGATAATTATTATAACTATTATAAAAAAAAAAAAACTATATGATACCCTACACCACTATGCATATTTAGTAGAGCTCTCGTAAAAAGGTTTATACAGGGCATTTCAGAGCTCTATGAGATATTTGGTACAAAATCAAAATCTATCTAATTCTATCTAATTTTATAGCTATCACTGAACCGGGTTTCTCCAAATTTTACGTATTAGCTTCTAGACTGAATTCGGTCTTATGTACGAAAATTCAGGTGATTTGGATCTAATACCTGGTACCAAATATCACGGTTGTGGAGTGAATATTACGAATGTATTGGACTAAAACACTAAATCGGATGAAACATATATATGGTTGCTATATCTATATCTGAACCGATTTTCACTAAATTTGATATACTTGCTTCTAGGCTGAATTTGGTCCGATGTACTAAAATTCAGTCCATTTGGACTTATATCGGCCATTTGGTGCACAATTAACCCGAAATCGGATGAAGATATATATGGGAGCTATATCCAAATCTGAACCGATTTCGATAAAATTACAAACAGCTATTTCTGGGCTGTATCTTATATCTGGTACCAAATATCGTTCTTGTGGAGTGCATATTACGAATGTGAGAGGCTTAAACACCAAATCGGATAAAACATATATGGGAGCTATAGCTGTTTCTGAACCGATTTTCTCCAAATTTGTTGTATTTGCTTTAAGGCTAATCTCGGTCACATGTGCCAAAATTCGGGCCATTTGGGCTGATATTGGCCATTTGGTGGTCAATTAACCCGAAATCGGATGAAGATATATATGGGAGCTATATCCAAATCTGAACCGATTTCGATAAAATTTAAAACAGCTATTTCTGTGCTCCATCTAATACCTGGTACCAAATATCACGGTTGTGGAGTGCATAGTAGGAATGTTAGGGACTTAAAGATCAAATCGGATGAAAGATATATATGGGAGCTATAGCTATATCTGAACCGATTTTCTCCAAATTTAATATATTTGCTTCTAGGCCGAACTCGGTTGGGTGTGCCAAAATTCAGGTAATTTGGATTGATAGTGAACATTTGGTGCTCATTTAACCCGAAATCGGATGAAGATATATATGGGAGCTATATCTAAATTTGATCCGATTCTCACCAATTTCAATAGGGTTCGTCCTTGGGCCAAAAAAAGATTGTTTGGAAAATTTCATCTCAATCGGATAATAAATGCGACCTGCATTTTGTTCACAAGAATACATGGACAGACGGACGGACGGACGGACGGACATGCATAAATCGACTCAGAAAGTGATTCTATGAAGGTTCTCAAAAGTAACTATGGGTCTATCTCGTTTCCTTCTCCATGTTACAAACAAATGCACAAAGACATAATACCCTTACCACTATGTGGTGTAGGGTATAAAAAAACAACGTCTAATTGTTGATTGAAAAAAAATATTTTTAGAAAATCCACATCTAATAGTTGATTGAAAAAAAAATATTATTAAAAATCCACGTAATTGTTGATTGAAAAAATATATTTTTAAAAAATCCAAGTCAAATTGTTGATTGAAAAAAAATATTTTTAAAAAATCCACGTCTAATTGTTGATTGAGAAAAAAATATTTTTAAAAAATATGCTAATCCATGAAACATTTGATGAAAAAAACTGTGGTAGAAGAGAGTGAGAAAGAGCGAAAGGATTGAAAAGAATGTTTTCATGTCCTTTTACCCACTCAACAAAAACTCATTTTTATTGAAATATTTCTGTTTCTGACAAAAGACAAAGCAAAAATGCGTTGCATACTTTCAGGCATGCCATATGTTTTTTATATATTGCCTTTCCTACACCCAAATTCCTCTGTTTTAAATTAAAATTAGCAGCTCATAAAACTCACATTTGAACTCCTTTAAATTGCAATTGTAACGAGCGACTTGTGCGTGATTTGTTGGCACACAGGCCAGACTGAGTGTCAGCGACAAATGTTGCATAAATTAAGGGACTCTAGAAATTCTAGCTGTTTGCGGCAAAAACAACAAAAAATGATTTATGGAATATTTTCACATAAACACCGAAAAGTGACAAATGATGGCGGAATGAAAAACAAAGGTTATTGGAAATATGCCAGAGTTGTAAGAGCAAGAGGGCAGTCAACAATGGTTTGAAAATTTGAAATAAATTGAATTTTGAAATAGATATAGGCTAAGGAATTTTATAGGTCAGTGCTAGGGGTCAAATTTTTTTAAAGAAAATAATATCTGCTTATAGATGGCAGAAAACATATTCTTCAAATAATTAAAAAAACCTGAGGTCTCCCGAAAAGAAGATCTTCTAGTCTTCGGGAAATGAAAATCTTCTGATCTCATATAGAAAAAAAACTTCAGTTATCTTTTGAAAAATATCTTCTAGTCTTCTGGGCCAGAATTTGGTCACATTCCTGAAGAAGTATTGGTATTTTATGACAGATGATCCTATGAGCTTCTAGAACAGAAGATTTTCTTCAGAAACACACATTCCGGTCTTCTGTGAAAGAAGTTCTAATCTTCATTAATAAAGGATTTCCGTGTCATTAATGAAAGAAAACCTACTGGTCTTCTTTCTGCAGAAGAGTTTATGGCCTTCTATAAGAGAGGACCATCCATAATTTAATAATCACCTTTTGGTCTTATGTGGAAAAGGACCTTTTGGTCATCTCTGGAAGAAGACCTTCTACTTTTCTTGGCCAGAAGAGTTATTGTCTTCTATCCCTGAAGTTGATTTGGCTTTCTATGGCAAAAAGACCCCATGGGACCTTCCAGTATTCTTGGTTAGGAAACTTATAGTCATCTATCCCTGAAGATGATTTTGCCTTCTATGACAGAAAACCCTATGGGGCCTTCCAGTATTCTTGGTCAGGAAACTTATTGTCATCTATCCCTGAAGATGATTTTGCCTTCTATTGCGGAAAACCCTATGGGCTCCTATAACAGAAGATTTTCTTTGGTAACGGGCAAGCTATCGTTTTTCGAAAAAGTTCTTCTGGTCTTCTTCGGTGATAGCAGATTTCCTTGCCATCAATAAGAGAACATCCTGGTCTTCTATCAATGATCTCCTTCAAAAAATTCCCTCCAAATTTTCTCTCAGTGTACTCCCTCCTCAATCTTATGTGTGTCACCTGAAATCGTTACCAAAAATCTGCATAACTTACCCTGCAAAAGATACAAGCTGGCAATAAGGAAATCCGTTCTTGTGCGCCTCCCTACGTGTATGTGTGCATAACGAATACCTTCCATCATCCTTTCTTAACTTTGTTCGATACTTCGAAATTCTTTTCCAGAGTTCACAACAACAACAAATGAAGAGGGCAATTATAACGAACATTTTCGGTACAGGAGAGTATTGGAAATCGAATTTCAATTTAAAATTCTTATCAGCGACATCGTTCTTGTTCTTGTTCTCGGTGTTGTAGATGGTAATACCTATGCTCTTGCACCAAAGGAGGAAATATGCCAAAAAGAGTTCAACATTTCGTTGCTTGAAATTGAGGAAATGAAAGTTTTTTTTTGAGTCATGAATACAAATTGAATGAGCGACCGATTGAAAGAATTGGGTGAAGATATAACTGAACGGTTCTGCATGGTTAAAATCCTTCCATTGTCCTGGTTTACCTTTCAGTTTGCATATATCAAAGACACTTAACTGTTTTATGGGTGGAGGATAAATGGGAAGGAAATGAAGTGAATGTGAGTCAAAAGAATTCATTTATTGTGGATAAAGCAATGGCAATGAATGCTTATGTTTGCATTAAAGACAATGGAAATTATAGAAAGGGGGGACAGAGAGAGGGAGGGAAAGATATAACAATTGAAGGGGAGAGAGTGAGAGAGGCAAGTTATAAAGAGAGAAATTTGTTGTTGAAAATATTTCGATACGGAAAAATAGTTATCGACAATATTTCTATACGGAAAAATTATTATCGATAGAAAAAAAATTATTATCGATAATTTTACTAGACAGAAAAACTATTATCAATAATTTTTCTAGACAGGAAAGATATTATAAATAATTTTTTCTATACAGAAAAATTTCAATCGATAAATTTTCTATACAAAAATTAATATGGATAACTTTTCTATTGATAATAATTTTTCTAGACAGAAAAATTATTATCGATAATTTTTCTATGTGGAAATATTATTATCGACAATTTTTCTCTATACAGAAAAATTACTATCGATAATTTTTCTCTATACATAATTTTGCTCTATACAGAAAAATTACTATCGATAATTTTTCTATACAAAAAACTACTATCGATAATTTTTCTAGACAGAAAAATTACTGAAATGACTGAAAAAATAATTATTCTATACAGGAAAATTACTATCGATAACTTTTCCATGCAGAAAAATTACTATCGATAAAATTTTTATTTGGAAAAATTATTATCGATAATTTTTCTATCCATAAAAATTACAATCGATAATTTTTCTCCTTACAAAAAAATTATTATCGATAATTTTTCTCTTCATACTACTATCGATAATTTTTCTTATAATTTTTCTATAAAGAAAAATTACAATCGATAATTTTTCTATATAAAAATCTAATATCGATAATTTCTCTATACAGAAAAATTATAATCGATAAAGAATGATTATCGATAATTTTTCTAGATAAAAAAATTACTATCGATGACTTTTTTCGATTGAAAAATTATTATCGATAATTTTTTTAGACATTATCATCGATAATTTTTTATACAAAAAATTACTATCGAAAATGATTCTATACAAAAAAAATACTATCGATAATTTTTCTAGACAGAAAAGTTACTATCGGTAATTTTTCTAAACAGAAAAATTACTTTCTGTTTAGAAAAATTTCTATCGATAATTTTTAATGACTGAAAAATTGCTATCGACTATTCTCGATAATTTTTCTACACAGAAAAATTATTATCGATATTTTTTCTAGACAGAAAAATTATTATCGATATTTTTTCTATGCGGAAATATTACTATCGATAATTTTTCTCTGCGGAAAAATTACTATCGATAATTTCTCTATGCGGAAAAATTACTATCGATAATTTCTCTATGCGGAAAAATTACTATCGATAATTTCTCTATGCGGAAAAATTACTATCGATAATTTTTCTATGCGGGAAAGTTACTATCGATAATTTTTCTATGCGGAAAAATTACTATCGATAATTTTTCTATGCGGAAAAATTACTATCGATAATTTTTCTATGCGGAAAAATTACTATCGATAATTTTTCTATGCGGAAAAATTACTATCGATAATTTTTCTATGCGGAAAAATTACTATCGATAATTTTTCTATGCGGAAAAATTACTATCGATAATTTTTCTATGCGGAAAAATTACTATCGATAATTTTTCTATGCGGAAAAATTACTATCGATAATTTTTCTATGCGGAAAAATTACTATCGATAATTTTTCTACGCGGAAAAATTATTATTAAAAATTTTTCTACGCGGAAAAATCACTATCGATAATTTTTCTGTATATAAAAATCAAATCGATAATTTCTCTATATTCTATACAGAAAAATTATTATCGATAATTTTTCTAGACAGAAAAATTATTATCGATGATTTTCTTAGACAGAATAATTATTATAGATGATTTTTTAGACAGAATAACTATTATCGATAATTTTTCTAGACAGAAAAATTATTGTCAATATTTTTCTAGACAAACAAAAAATTATTATCGATAATTTTTTTCTAAACAGAAATATTACTATCGATAATTTTTCTCTATACAGAAAAATTATTGTCAATATTTTTCTAGACAAAAAAATTATTATCGATAATTTTTCTCTATACAGAAAAACTATTATTGATAAATTTTTCTGGACAGAAAAATGTCGATAATATTTCTATGCGGAAAAATTACTATCGATAATATTTCTATGCGGAAAAATTACTATCGATAGTTTTTCTATGCGGAAAAATTACTATCGATAATTTTTCAGTATAAAAAATCAATTCGATAATAATTTCTCTATATTCTAGACAGAATAATTATTTTCGATAATTTTTCTAGACAGAAAAATTATTATCGATAAATTTTCTAGACAGAAAAATTATTATCGATAATTTTTCTAGACAGAAAAATTATTATCGATAATTTTTCTAGACAGAAAAATTATTATCGATTATTTTTCTAGACAGAAAAATTATTATCGATTATTTTTCTAGACAGAAAAATTATTATCGATAGTTTTTCTAGACAGAAAAATTATAAACTTTAGTTTTTCTAGGCAGAAAAATTATTATCGATAATTTTTCTAGACGGTAAAATATTATCGGTAATTTTTCTCTATGCAGAAAAATTATAATAAATAATTATTTATAATAATTTTTATGGACAGAAAAATTTAAATCGATAATTTTCCTAGACAGAAAAATTGATATCGATAATTATTATAACTATTATAAAAAAAATATTATCTACAATTTTTCTAGACAGAAATATTATTTTCGATAATTTTTTTCTATGCGGAAAAATTTTATCTATGCAAAAAATTATTATCGTAATTTTTTCTATGCAAAATTGATATCGATAATTATTATAAATATTATAAGAAAAATTATTATCTATAATTTTTCTAGACAGAAAAATTATTTTCGATAATTTTTTTCTATGCGGAAAAATTAGTATCGATAATTTTTCTATGCGGAAAAATTACTATCGACAATTTTTCTATGCGGAAAAATTACTATCGATAATTTTTCTATGCGGAAAAATTACTATCGATAATTTTTCTATGCGGAAAAATTACTATCGATAATTTTTCTATGCGGAAAAATTACTATCGATAATTTTTCTATGCGGAAAAATTACTATCGATAATTTTTCTATGCGGAAAAATTACTATCGATAATTTTTTTAGACAGAAAAATTATTATCGAAATTATTTCTTATTTCTAGACAAGAAAAATATTATCGATAAGTTTTCTATACGAAAAATTATTTTATATAATTTTTCTAGATGGAAAAATTATTATCCATAACTTTTCTAAACGGTAAAATTACTATCGATAACTTTTCTAGACAGAAAACTAATTATGGATAATTTTTCCAGACAGAAAAATTATTATCAATATTATCGTTAATTATCGTTAATTTTTCAAGAAAGTAAAATTATTATCTATCGATAATATTTCTAGAGAGAAAAATTATTATCTATCGATAATTTTTCTCAATAAAGAAAAATTATTATCGATAATTTTTCGAGACAGAAAAAAAAGTATCAATAATTTTTCTGTACAGAATTATTATCGATAATTTTTCGATACAGAAAATAATAATAATTTCTATGCGGAAAAATTATTATCGATATTTTTTCTAGGTGAAAAAATTATTATCGAAATTTTTTTTAGGCGGGAAAATTATTATCGATAATTTTTCTATGCGGAAAAAATATCATTGGTAATTTTTTTATGCGGAAAAATTACTATCTATAATTTTTCATTACAGAAAAATACTATCGATATTATCGATATTTTTACTATACAAAAAAATATTATCGATAATTTTCTTCTGCAGAAAATTTTCTTCTACTGAAAAATTGTACCGATTATTTTTTTTTTTTTTGCACACAAATTATTATTGCTAATTTTTCTTTACAGAAAAATCACAATTATCGATAAATTTTCTAGACAGGAAATTTTTTATCGATATCGATAATTTTTCTGTACGGAAAATTTATTATCGATAATTTTTGTATGAGAAAAAATTGTTATCGTTAATTTTTCTAGACAAAAAAAAAATTCGATAAGCTGAAAAGAATATTATCGATAATTTTTTTAGACTGAGAAAATATTACAGATAATTTTTCTAGACTGAAAAATTATTACCGATAATTTTTCGATACGAAAAATTATTATCGATAATTTTTATATGTTAGAAAAAAAACTGAATGTATATTTTCATCTAATTTCCCACGTGGAACTCTATTTTTGTGCAACAAAGTTTTCATAAACTTTTTAATTTAATTTTCGGAATTTTACCTCTGGTCTATCAAAGTTCATTTGCACCAAAAAAATCCCATTTGGCAGAATAACACAATCTAAATAAGTGCTCGACATTTTCGGCTTGTGTTCATTAGTCTTTGTCACATTTTGAACGAAACTAAAATAACAACATTTTCAAAAGTCAAAAACCTCGAAACCTAACATTCAGAATAACAAATGGCCACAATTGTGCCAAAACGAAACGAAAATGCCAGGATACTGCAAAGCAAACACGGCATGAAGTCCAGTCGGCAAGTCTGTCATAGATTATGCACCCCCATGTTGTTGTAGTTTTTCTTGGAACTTAGAATGTTCGTTTCAGTTTCCTGGGGAGCCAGAAGTTTGTTGTTGTCAACTTTGTAGAACAAATTAACAGTGGTCTGTTGTGCTGTGTCATGAGGAGTTTTTTCGTTAAATGACAGTGGTTTGAAACATTAAAGGCAGGAATGTAGTCAAAGAGTAAAGGATTGTAAAATGTCTTCGAATACCTTTAATACGGAAAACTTAGGTCTGCTAGCTTCGAAGCCACTGTTCTTGGTTTTTCGTTTTCCATTGCTTGCTTTTCCTTCTCCCACAACTTTGTTGGAATTTATTTTCAACAGAAACAAAATTAAAAAAGAGAAAACATGGTTAATAAAAACAATGTTGCCCCTTCCCCTATTTCCTTTCCCAGTCTGTGCAATTTTGAGTGTCAATTGTGCTGGGTATGTGTGTGTACTCTCCATGCTTCTAAGAGGCTTGTATGGAGGTATGTGTGTCAAGTGTGTGGTCCTACCATGGTTTAAGAAGTTTCCTTTCCTTTATCGAAAAACAAATGTTTTTTGCCTTTTGTCTTTGGCTAGTTCAAGTCAAGTCTTAGTCTTGAGGACCATGAAAAAATAGGCCAACAATTTATTCTTCGTGTTTTTGTTGCTGTAACATACACACCACAACTAACGGTCCATGGTGCTCCCCCACTTTTTGAGTCTCATTCTCAATTAGTTACAAGTGTGTGTAAGACTCACACACACACTTTTAACTAATTGAGAATGACACTCAGAAACTGTGGGAGCACAATGGACCCTTAGTTGTGGGGTGTCTGTTACAACAAAAACTGTCCCACTTTCCTCAAGATTTTTCTCACCAAAACAAAACTCAAACCACCTAAAATTTGTATTTCTTTTTGTTTCTTAGCCTCTCTACGTCTGCCCGTCTTCCTTTTGTTATTTATTTAAGGACATTTCTTGCAATAACAGAATATCACCTTTCTTGCGTTTCCGAAGCCAACACCTTGCCAAGAAAAACAAAGCACCGAGAACCACTTAGAAAACATTTGTTTTCTCAAGGAAAACCAACAATCAAACTGGGTGAAGCAGATTAAGGACACCCTGATAGGGCACTAGTACTACCGGCAGGAACTTTCAACGATGCTCGAAGAAGAAACAGAAGATGAAGGTGTTGCCGCCACAAAAGGTGTTAAAAAGTTAGTCGTGCTTGAGTTACACAATGTCCTGGCTGTGTGCCGGATCACACAAAGACATTTTATGGCTCATTACACAGATTACTTGGCACAAGAGTAGAGAGAAGGGGAGAGGGAGAGAGTGAGTGAGCGAGGGGTGTTATGACAAAACCCAACGAAAACATTATTAAATTCCTTGTAATGTGTTTGTATTCTGGTCTCAATTTCCCCTCCTGGTGTTTATTGCTCACAAAATGTCATCAAATCGATGATGATGATGATGATGATATCATTCGAATACAAAAATCTTCCATTATAGAACATCCATTCGGTTGTAATGATAGTTTTATAGCTTTGGGGTTGCTCATGTAGTGTCTGGTGTGATGGCAAGATGTGCGATATGTGGTCACATTAAGCATTATTGAAGACAATGTTGCCTAATTGCCGACAACTGTTTACCAAAGGCACCAAATCCTGGTTTGTAATTATTTTGAAGACAAGATGATAAAAAAGGTTCGATAGTAAATTTTATTGAAGATAAGTCGATAACAGCTTTCCTAAAAATACAAATTGTGTATCAAATTATAGATAACAACTATTCTCTGTATCGATAACCACCAAAATTATCGACGATAAATTTTCTGTATCGAATAAACTTGTTCCATATCGAAAAATTATCGATAATAATTTTTCCGTACCGAAAAATAATCGTTAATAATTTTTGCGTCTCGAAAACCTATCGATAATAATTTTTCGGTTTCGAAAAAACATTGATAATAAATTTTCGCATATGAAGATTGTCGACAACAATTTTTCCGCATATTTTTTCAGTATTTTTTTTTTCGAATAGAAAGATTAGCGATAATAATTTTTCCGTATTGGAAAAATTATCGATAATAATATTTCCGCATTGGAAAAATTATCGATAATAATTTTTCCGTATAGGAAAAATAATAATTTTTCCGTATATAAAAATAATTTTTCCGATAATAATTTTTCCGTATAGGAAAAATTATCGATAATAATATAGGAAAAATTATCGATAATAATTTTTCCATATAGGAAAAATTATCGATAATAATAATATAGGAAAAATTATCGATAATAATTTTTCCGTAAAGGAAAAATTATCGATAATAATTTTTCCGTATAGGAAAATAATTTTTCCGTATAGGAAAAATAATTTTTTTCGTATAGGAAAAATAATTTTTCCGTATAGGAAAAATTATTGATAATAGTTTTTCCGTATTGGAAAAATTATCGATAATAGTTTTTCCGTATAGGAAAAATTATCGATAATAATTTTTCCGTATAGGAAAAATTATCGATAATAATTTCTCCGTATAGGAAAAATTATCAATAATAATTTTTCAGTATAGGAAAAATTATCGATAATAATTTTTCCGTATAGGAAAAATTATCGATAATAATTTTTCCGTATAGGAAAAATTATCGATAATAATTTTTCCTATACGGAAAAAATCGATAATAATTTTTCCGTATAGGAAAAATTATCGGTAATAATTTTTCCGTATAGGAAAAATTATCGACAATAATTTTTCCGTATAGGAATAATTATCGATAATAATTTTTCCGTATAGGAAAAGTTATCGATAATTATCGATAATAATTTTTCCGTATAGGAAAAGTTATCGATAATAATTTTTCCGTATAGGAAAAGTTATCGATAATAATTTTTCCGTATAGGAAAAATTATCGATAATATTTTTTTCGTTTGAAAAAAATCATCGATAATAATTCTTTTTTTTTGGAAAAATAATCGATAATAATTTTGCGGTTTCAAAAAATGATCTATAAAAATTTTTCAATAAACAATTTTCAGCATTCAAAAGTTACCGATAAAAATTTTTCAGCAATAAAATTTTTCCTTAAATGTTATCGATAAATTTTTTTCGTGTAGAAAAATCGTTAATATTATCGATAATAAAAATTGTCGATAATATTTTTTCATCACAGTAAAATTTTTGATAATGATTTATCGATAAAAATTTTTCCGTGTCGAAAAATTATTGATAATAATATTTCTATGTAGATAAATTCTCGATAATAATTTTTCTGTGTAGAAAAATTTTCGAAAAGTTATCGAAAACTACTTTTACCCATAGAAAAACTATCGATAATAATTTTTCCGTATAGGAAAAATTATCGAACAATAATTTTTCCGTATAGGCAAAATTATCGAACAATAATTTTTCCGTATAGGCAAAATTATCGAACAATAATTTTTCCGTATAGGCAAAATTATCGAACAATAATTTTTCCGTATAGGCAAAATTATCGAACAATAATTTTTCCGTATAGGCAAAATTATCGAACAATAATTTTTCCGTATAGGAAAAATTATCGAACAATAATTTTTCCGTAGAGGAAAAATTATCGATAATAAAATTTTTTCTTCAAAAAATATTCTTTAATCAAATCCACGTCTCAAAGGCTCTTCAAAAAATATTCTTTAAAAAAATCCACGTCTCAAAGGCTCTTCAAAAAATATTCTTTAAAAAAATTCACGTCTCAAAGGCTCTTCAAGAAATATTGTTTAAAAAATCCACGACTCGAACGCTCTTCAAAAAATATTCTTTAAAAAATCCACGTCTCAAAGGCTCTTAAAAAAATATTCTTTAAAAAAGCCACGTCTCGAAGGCTCTTCAAAAAATATTTTTTTTAAAAATCCACGTCTCGAAGGCTCTTCAAAAAATATTTTTTTAAAAAATCCACGTCTCGAAGGCTCTTCAAAAAATATTCTTTAAAAATCCACCACGTCTCGAAGGCTCTTCAAAAAATATTCTTTAAACAATCTACGTTTGGAAGACTCTTCAAAAAATATTCTTTAAAAAATCCACGTCTCGAAGGCTCTTCAAAAAAAAAAATATTCTTTAAAATATCCACGTCTCGAAGGCTCTTCAAAAACTTTTCTTTAAAAAATACACGTCTCGAAGGCTCTTCAAAAAATATTCTTTAAAAAATCTTCGTTTCGAAGGCTCTTCAAAAAATATTCTTTAAAAAATCCACGTCTCGAAGGCTCTTCAAAAAATATTCTTTAAAAAAACGCACGTTTCGAAGGCTTTTCAAAAAATTGAAAACAGATACAAAAATCAAAAAAAAAAAAACTAACAAAATATTTCTCACTGTGTGTAGAGAGGCAAAGAAACACTTCAATATTTTTTTTTTTTCAAACCACATACAACCACAAAATAGTTTTGAATTTCTCTGCCTAGCCCTGCCATAGAATCGTTAGAAATACATTTAAAAGTTATTATCGATAGGTTGACTGTGCAAGAGTGTTGTTGAAGTCACTTCGTTTTGCAATAAACTAATTTATAACACATTTTCTTTTAAGCAAAGTTTTCCCGAATGCTATTTATTTTCTAGGGACATACATACATTCATACAAATGTGCATCCATATGTAATTACATATGTATTCATATACATTTATAATCTTCGAATAAGTAAAGCTTTACCCAGTTGTTGAGAAATATTGTCGACAAAAAATATTTGAAAATTGCAAAATTAATATTTAAAATATGCCCACACACTCACAGACTCACGTACACAGCCATGAAAGGGACGAGCAGATACTTTGAAATATTGTGGAACTTGTGGATATGTTATGAACTCTTAAAAGTTAATGGGCAATTTTAAGTACTCACACATACACCCACATATACACACTAATGCTCACGTATTTGACCCTTATCTCAGATCACTTGAAATGAGTGTGTTTTAGCCATAGCCAGGACAGTGTGTTCATGAAGTTTCATAAATTCTCAAAATTTATTTGGATAAGTGGTTCCAGAGATGGGAGGAAGAGTGGGTGAATGGATAAAGGGTTTTGATATGGCCTACTTGGATTTATGTTATGATCGATTATGGTAATGGTTATGGTTATGGTAAAAGGACATTCGAAGAACTTAATATTTTATAAATCTTGGCAGGGTAGGTATGTCATGGGGTGTAGTCACAGAAAATTTGAATTTTAATTGGTAATTAAAATTAAATATTTGCCAATGTATTGATGGGTCTACGTCATTGCATGTCAGTCAGTCATCTGAATCTCATAGGTAAATATTAATTTGTATCTTATATTCCATTTCAATTTTGAATTAGCTCTCATTTTTCTACGTTTATTTGTTCAGATGATGCTAACCTGCCAGCCACCCATTTTGAAATGTGGTCTAGTTTTGGTTAATTAATGAATTGTTTTAATTCTAACCACAATCCTTTGCTTGAGGGTCATTACTTATGATTATGGTTTTATGCATGGCAAATGGAGATTTTAGTCAAATATTTATTTTTGAATTGATGTTCGAGGAGATTTCGTATGGTGGGGTAGGAGGAGAAGGAGGAGGGGAGGAAATGACATAAGGAGACAGTACAATTTTAATTCGATTGCGGTTAGATCAAAAGATTATATTAAAACAACTACAAAAAAAAAACTAAGTTCGGTCGAACTTTTGATAGCCTCCACCATTTCGAAGAAAATTGAAAATTTTCAAAAAAAAGTCCGAAAACTACCACTTAAATGAAAACAGTTGTATGGGGGCTAAACGAGGACGTGGACATGTATACGAAATTTTTTGTCATAGGCTGTAGTGCCCATTACGAACTTCCAGTACGAAATTTGAAATGATTCCGGTAAATGATGTTACTGAAATCGCCAAAATACCGACTATCGGGAGGTACCGTTATATCGGAGCTGTACGAAGATCTGGACCTGCATAGACAATTTTCTGTCACAGGCTGTAGCATCCATTACGAACTTCAAATACGACATCTCAAAAAATAATATAGGGAGGTACTGATATATGGGGCCTATACGAAGACCTGGACTTACATAGACAATTTTCTGCCACAGATTGTAGCCCCCATTGCGAACTCTAAATACGTAATTGAAAACTACTCCGGTGAATAATGACGCTAAAATCATCAAAATACAGAATTTCGGGAGGTACCGTATATGGGGGCTTTACGAAGACGTGGACCTGCACAGACAATTTTCTGTCTTAGGCTGTAGTATCCACTACGAACTTCAAATGCCTAATTTTAAAAAATTCTGGTGAAAGGAAGTGGACGAAAGAAAACAGCAACATCAGCAGAAATGATTCGAAATGTAAAGAAGAGACTTGATTGAAACCCGTGTCGCAGTGGCTGAAAAATGGCCCGTGAGCTGAACATATCTCCTTTCGGAAAATATTGAAAACTGTGCACGGGGTAAACCCATTGGAATTCCAAAAAGTGCCAGAACTTACAACGCAACAGAACGAAAATACACTCAAAAGAGCTAAAGAGTTGCTTCGCTTGGCCGAAAGTGGTGAACTGCCGAATTTGGTTTTCTCCGATGAAGAAAAATTCGTTGTGCAGCAGGTGGTAAACAAACAAAAAGATCGTGTTTACTTGCCAAAGAGGTCAGCTGACAATGTGTACCTTCGGTTGGCCACCAGAACTCAAGCGCCGGCCATGGTGATGGTGTTGGCCGCCATAACAGCCGATGGTCGCTCTCCGCTCGTATTAATCGACCGTGGTGGCATCAGAATAAATGCCGAATATTATCGCGAAAATATTTTGGAGGGTGTATTAAAGCCTTGGGCACGCAAATATTTTGGCCGCAGACCTTGGACATTCCAACAGGACGCCAACGCACTCAGCACGTGCCACCCAAAACTTTTTACAAAATCAGGTTCCTCGCTTCATTTTCAGCGCACAATGGTCACCAAAATCTCCGCATACCAATCCTTTGGACTATTGTGTCTGGAGTATTTTGGAACGTAAGGATGGCACTAAAAAATACCAAAGTGTCGATCACCTTCACCAAAGTGTCGATCAGCATCACCAGCAAGCGCTTCGCCGGGAATGGGCCAAAATACCGCAGAGCAAGATCCGGGCAGCGTGTGAAGGTTTCATTGGCCATAATTCGTACCAAAGTTGACCAATTCGAACAAATCGAAACGTATTCCTAAATTTGATGCTATTTCCTACATTTATTGATTTCGTTCAATAAAATTAAAAAAGAAATAAATAAAAATTATGGCGTTTGACTTTGTTGCACTTTTTTATCTCACCATTCTCTCGGAGAAACAAAAATATCCAGTCCTTTTTTTCAATATTTACAAGAATTGTTGCTTCACTTTACAAGTTAATTTATATCCTCCCTCTTAATGAAGACAATCATCATCGTCATAAACATTTCTCCACTCAAGTCAATTAGGCTTCCATTCTTTTGAACTTTGTCCAATTTTCGTCTCTGTTTCCATCGTCCTCCTCGTCGTCATCATCATCCTAGTCCGTCTATACAAAGTTTAAAAATTGCAAAACATTTTGTTTCATTGCATTCCATTTCAGGATTAATTGCCGCACTTGAAGAATTTTAAAAATTAAGAAAAGAAATAAAACAAAGCTACAAAAATTGCAAAAAATGATGGAGTAACAAAAATGGCAAGAATTTGGGTTGCTTTACAAAGGACAAAGAGCATTTTTCCAGGATATTTAAGAAGAATTTAAAAAAATATATATTAATATATATTAAAATATATTTTTTTCAATGACGAACATTCCTCTACACATGTGTTCGTAGAAATATTTTTTTAAAATTTTACAACTCTACAAATGTGGATTCTGGAGTGTAAATTTTCACCGCCACAGAGCTCTCCCTATGGGATTTTGTTTTTGTCAAGGACTAACAGACTTAATAATGTGGACTTATCATAAATACACTCAGAGTTTCGAGAATTGTAAAAATTTGCAAAAAAAATCATAAATTTCTAAAAGTATAACAGTTAACCAAAACTGTTATACAATCTAAAATCGCTGCTATAGATCGCATTGATGAATTAAATGTTAAAAGAGATAAAAATCAAATATTTTTAGGGTGTATAACAGTTATACCAAACTGTTATACTCACAAATATAAGTGACTTATGGAACATTTTTACTCTATATCAATACAATTATACTTTAATCATGTAAAGTTGAACGTACTTTAATGTCTGATATATGTTCCTAAAAATATTTTTCAAAATTTTTGGAATGCATTTCCAAGGACAAATAGCCCTCCCAATTTTTAAATTTTTGCGCCAAGAACTACCAGACCTCATAATGTGTTCATATTAAGAAATCAAAAATACACTTAAAGTTTCGAGAATTGTAAAAATTTCAAAATAAAAATCAAAATTTTTTATGTATAACAGTTACACCAAACTGTTATACAGTCTTAAATCGCTACAAAAGCCCTCATTGATGTATTAAATGTAAAGGGAGATGAAAACCAAATATTTTTAGGAAGTATAACAGTTATACAAAACTGTTATACTCTCAAAAATATGTGATTTATGGAACTTTTTCTCTTTATATTAATACAATTAGTCTCTTCATAATTATTTCATCGTATTTCAAAGACTAATATTTCTCCACAAATGAGTTTCTAAAAATATTGTTCAAATTTTTGATAATAAAATTTCAAGGATAAATAATTCTTGAAAATTCCATAATATATCGTCTAAAGCTAACTACCTTCAAAAAAAAAAAAAAAAAAAAAAAAAAAAAAAAAAAAATGGGGACTTTTTAACGAATAATGCTCTAAAAGATTCTAGAATTATGATAATCACAAAAAATGTAGAATTTTCTCATGTATAACAGTTACCCCAAACTGGTATACAGCCTTAAATGTCTTCTAAAGCTCTCACTGATGCTTTAAATATAAATAGTGATCAAAACTATGCATTTTTAAAGTGTATAACAGTTATACCAAACTGTTATACTCAAACATATGAGTGATTTTTTGAAACTTTTGCATTATATAATTATACAATTTGTTATTTCCATAATTATTTTTAATATTAAGGACATCTATTCCACCACACATGAGTTATAAAAAAATTTTTAAATTTTTTTAAAATAAATTTTAAAAGGTAAAGATTTGCCAATTTCCATTGTAATAGTTCATCAAGGACTAAAAGCCTTCAAAATGAGGACATTTTGACAAATAATTGATACAGTCAGAGATTACAAAATTATAAAAATCCTAAAAAAATTTTAAAATTTCCCAATGTATAACAGTTACACCAAACTGTTACACAGCCTTAAATTGCTTCTGCAACTCTCATTGATGAATTAAATGTAAATAGAGATAAAAAATATGTATTTTTTGGGGTGTATAACAGTTATAACAAACTGTTATACTAACAAACTTTAATGATTTATAGACGTTTTTTGCTTTATAATAATACAACTAGTTATTTCCATAATTATTTCTTCGTATGTTAAGTATTAACACACATCGGGATCCTAAAAATATTTTTCAATTTTTTTAAGAATCAATTTTAAGGGAAAAATTGGCATCCCAATCTCCAAAATAGTTCGTACAGAACTAACAGTTTTCAAGCTTACGACTTTTTAACAAGCAATTAATACACTTCCAGAATTATAAAAATTAAAAAAAAATGTAAAATTGTCTAATGTATAACAGTTACACCAAACTGTTATACAGTCATAATGAGCTTTTAAAACTCTCATTGATGTATTAAATATAAAGAGCGATTATAGCAAGCAGAAAAGTAAGAAGTTTTTAATTGATAGAATTGATAGAGCTCTTGTTCAAAATATTTTGTTTTGAGGACTAGCAGCCTTTTAAGGGATATCGTTTCAAAGACTAATCGCCGAAAAAATATAAAATTTTAATAGTATTTTTTCAAGAACAGTGTTGGCTTGTTTGTTCGGGATACCATAGTACTTTGTTGTTGCAAAATGGTCAGGCTTAATGCCTTTATTGTTGTTTTTTTATAAACAACATTTGTTTATTAGTGGAGAACGATGGTAATGTTGTTTACAAGGGGGTAAGGCCCAATTCTCATCAGTTCCCTTCTCATCAGATCGCCTGGGATATTCTCCCCATAAAAATACAACAAATACAACAAAATAACTTCTATGACAAAAAACTGTTTTTACCTAAGTGACGAGATGGTAGGCTCAATAGAAGAACAAACAAAAAATTGCATAAAACTAAAATTCTTTTGGAAAATCTTCTAAATCTTGCAACCGCACTTATAAATATTTTCATCTTTCTCCACTTGTTATGCTTTCGTTTTACATGAATGTCTCCCGTTTCACACTGGTTCCTAGCTTATTTGTTATCGATTCTTCAATGTATTCCATAATTAACCACTTAAAAATTAAATAAATAAAAAAAATGTTTTTTGTTGACCACCAACAAATGTTGCATCTGAAAGGTGGTTGATGGAAACCTGGACAGATGACTCATTTGCGAGTGTTAATTAAAAAACCTCAAATGTTTGACATAATTTTTTTTTTTTTTTTTTTTTTTTTTTTGTTAGAAAACAAAATGTTGTGCAACAGAAAATATGTTGCACAATTATAAACCACAATGGTGGTAACATTTGGTATTACAAAATATATAATTAGACCTTTGGGTATTGCATAACTTATATGGTTTACAGTCAAGCCTGGCAAAGATGGATAGAGATGCTGTTGAGCAATTTTTTCGAATTTTGAAGTGTGTTTTTCGAAGCATACATTTTTTATGTATTTTAAAACTCCCAACTTAATGTCATCTGCGTTGTGTTGCAGTTATAGAGGTTCCACTGTGCTATTATATAAAAATAACATTTTTGCGTTTTAATTTATTTCGTGGTCAATTAGTAAATGTTATTTATTTGTCTGTTTGGTTTTACTTTTTTCACCTATACATCATTTTTTATTTTCGATTTTTATTGCATACTTCTAGGGGTTATAAGGCATTTAATAATGAATGAATTATTATGAATTAATATAAACTATAATATCATATGTGGCTATTCACATATATAATAGGGATAATATTATATTGACCAAGTCCCAAAGGTGGAGGTTTGTCTATACAGGATTTTTTAATGTTCCAAAAGTTCCATAAAGAAGGCCTTTTATTTTTGAAGAACAGAAAATGTGAGGCCAGTTTGCAAAACATCCATAGTAACTCCTCCATATTGACAACATTCTCTGCTTATTCTTTAATCTTTTTTTTCCTGAAATGCCTCCTCAATATTAAAAATGATCCCCAATTCCCAAAATTTCCATACGAGTTTTTTCTCTCTAAAGAAGGCCTTTTATTTTTTGAAGAACAGAAAAAGGGTGTCGGTTTGAAAAACATTCATAGTAGCTCTTCCATAATGACAACATTCTATGCTGATTCTTTAAGCTTCTTTTCCTGAAATGCATCCTCAATATTCAACTGCACATTTATCGATATACCATTGAAAATTGAATGCTAATAAATATTTACTGCATATCTTTAGGGGTTGAGAAAAAAAATATTTGCATTATTGGCATTATTGATTTCAAATTTTTGGTATGGAGTATGGTTTGAGAAAATTATATGTAATTTAGGCAAGCTGCAGTTTTGATGAGAAGATTTATTTTAATTTGCATACTTTTAGGCAAATTTGCATAAATTATGAAAATCATAAATTCAAGATTATGATGGAAAGCAAAAATGTAAAATTCCTGAGATTAGAATAATATTGAAATTAATATTGAAAAATGTATTAAAGGATTTGTGTTTTTACAATTTATTTTGGCCTGAAGTTAAATTGTTAAAAAAACAAATTTAAATTTAGTAATTCTATATTTATTATTGTGAGAAAAATGCCATACACAAATATGAATAACCATTTGGAATATCGTGATATTTATCAGTATTTGAGTATGGTTTTTCTTGTAAAAGGTCTTCAGAGTCTTAAGTTCGGTTTTACTGAACAATTTTTATAAATACTATTCACGACCTTAAATGAAGATTTTTAATGAAATTTTGCAAGGATTAATCTGTGTTTCATGCGTTGATTTGCCTTATTAAATTTTACTCAAGGATCATCAATGACCAGGGTGGGCTTTGTTAAACGTGGATATTATGATTTTTTCCTATGAATGAATTTTTTCTCAGGGATAATCAGGACTTAAACTTATACGTGAATTCTTCAAAGAATTGTTCTGAAGGATGTTAGAGTTTCAAATGTGAATATTCAACATTTTTTCAAAGGGTCTATTAAAAGTTCAAACGAGGATGGTAAAAGAACTTTTCTAAAGGAAAAGAATAAGAGCATCAAACATAAATAAAGGATAAAGGATAAGGGTATCAAACATAAACTCAAAAACTTCAACTGATTTTTGAACGAATATTTCAAAAGGACATTCAAGGTCTCAAAACATTTTGCAAAGAATTTGTCTAAAAGTCATTCAAGAGTGATTTTTTAAAATAACAAGTTTCTAAAATCAATGTATGGCCCCAAATTTGACATTTAGACCTTCAAACGTGGATATCTATAAAAAATGTCTTAAGAGTTTTAAATGTGAAATTATTAATGATTTTTTAAAGGTTATTAAGAGACTCCAAAACTGATTTTTAACAAAATTTTTAAAAGCTTTTTCAGATCCTTAAGTGCTGATTTCTCAAAATATATTATAATTTTCAAGAATTTGTTTATGGGACATTTACAGGTTTAAACGATCATCCTAGAATTTCCAAAGGGATATTCAGGGCATCACATGTAAATAAAAAAAGGACATTTTTTTTTACAAAAAAAAAAAAAAAAACGTCAATTGATTTATTAAAGAAAGAAAATGACTTTAAAGCCCTTAAAAGTAAATTTTGCAAATAATTTGTCTGAAGGACACTTAGAGCTTCAAAGTTTCTTAGGGACAAGTATGGCTCCAAATATTGGATTTAAAAAAAAAAAATAAAAAGAATGATCAGGGCTTCAAACGTGTATGTTTGAAGTAAATCTCCTAAAGGACATAAAGAACTATTTAAAAACAATGCCTGAATCATCATCTAAAAGATGATCAGGACCTCAGGCGTGAATTTTTCAAAGAATTTTTATAAAGGACATTTAGACACTTAATTGTGGATGTATTGAAGAACTTCGTTAGGCTTGAACTGTTTTTTTAAGCCTTAACACAAAATTTGAAGTTTTAAAATCATTTTTTCTTAACGATAATTATGGTCCAAATGTACATTCAAAAATATTATTTCTTAAAGACCTCAGGTCTCAAAAGTTGATTTTTAGAAGAAAATTTATAGAGTACATTAGGGATTTTTAAAGAATTTTTGTAGACGTCTTTCAGCTTAAACTGTGAGAGTATTAGATATGTTTTTAAGGGTCTCAAGCGTAGATTTTCAAAGAAATTTTCTAAATACCATTTTGAAAAATCTGAAAGATAAAACTCTTAACTTTTTCCATTAAAAATTTTGAGAGACCTTAAGGACAAGAATTTTAATTTGTTTTAAGTTTTTTTTTTTTTTTTTTTTTTTTTTTTTTTTTTTTTGATGAACCTCAAAACAAAAGATTTTTTAAGATAAAAATTAAAAGCTTTTAATTTTTTTTGGAGATTTATAGCACTAGTTTCGAATAAAAAATAAAGGTTTTGTAGTCTATGGGAATTATAAGGGGGATATTGTATACTTTAATGGATTTTTTAATTAATTTATTTATTTTTGAGAACTGCAGTGCAAAAATTCCTTATTTTCCAGGAGGTACTTTAAGGCAATGATCGTGGATTTTTTAAAGAATTTTTTTTTTTAAGACTCGGAAGATTTTTTAAGGGACATGAAGGACAATACAAGAGGATTTATTGAGAACCCTAAAGGACATACAACGTAGATTACTCAAAATAATCTTCCCTGCATATGTACCTTTAATTTCCTCCCCTTTTATCCTTTTTTTCCAGTGACAGTAAAAATTCACATCTCATTGTTATTTATGTATGTACAATACATAAATATTTTATTTCATGTATGGATATTTACTCTGCCAAAGAAGACAAAGAATATGCGGATTTTGTGGGTCCTCAAGCAAAATGACATGCAGACAAGTATTCCATCATTTGCTCGTTGTTAAGTGACTTAATTTAAATATTTTTTTTTTTTTTCATTTCGAGCAATGCTGATGAAAGGATGTTGCAGATGTTGATTACATTCCTCAAACGAAGAAGAAGTAAAAGGAGAGAAAAAAGAACAACAAAAAACATAATTAAATAATGAAGATGTGAGTGAAATTTTTTGAAAGACTACATAGGAATCAGTTAATATTTATTTCTTAAAAAATATTAAAAAAAAATCATATAAAGGAAATAATACTAAAAATATTTTTTTATATTTATTTAAAGTGGTCCCACTTATTATGAATGTATTGAAGGCCTTTATTAAATTTTCACAAGAAAGAACGACAATGGAGTGTCTTATAGAAAGCTTTCCAATAATGTTGAGAAAAAAATCATTTCGTATTTAATGTTGTTATAATTATTATTATTATTATTATTATTATTATTATTATTATTATTATTATTATTATTATTATTATTATTATTATTATTATTATTATTATTATTATTATTATTATTATTATTATTATTATTATTATTATTATTATTATTATTATTATTATTATTGTTACTATTTTTTCACGATGCAAGGAAGGTGTTGATACCCTGGAATGTAAAACGCTTTCTATTTTTTATTCCTTTTTTTCTAATCTCCCTAACTTTTCCAATTATGGTTCTCTCTACGCGACCAGAGTCCTTTTTTACTTTCTACAAAATGCCAAAACAAAACTCCATCGACAATCTCATAATAATAACCATAATAGTTTAGATGTTTATTAATTATTTAATGAGATTAAAGTTGATATTAGTGTTGTTGTTGTTTATATGATTTTGAAAATTTCAAATGGCTCACCGTGAAGTGTGTTCTGACTTTGGAGAATCTAGGCAAGAGCTAATTGAGTTTTGGTTTAATGGTTATTGCTTTGAATAGAGAACTGGTGGAGGAACCTTTAAACAAGTTTTAGTTGAATTCACTAAAGTCCGCGATTCAAGGGAGGACAGGATATTCAATGCAGGACAGGGGTAAAATGCTTGGAAAGTAATTTAAAAAAAATCAAATTATTAAGTATAAACAAAGTAATGAAGGTAACGAAAATAATGCCGAATTTTCTAACTAAAAATTAAAATGATCGGCCATTTTTAATCAATGCTTTTTGGTCATAATTCCTTGAAATTTTTTCTCAACAAATAAACGATTTTTAATCAAGAGATCAATTAAATTTTTTTATTAAAAATCTATTTGGTTAGAAAGAATTGGACAAAACTATTTTATTTTAGATAATTTTTTTAAATCGCTGATATGTTGTCAATGGTCCTTGAACATTTATTCTCCGACAAGAAAAACCTGAAATATATCTTCAACAAGTAAAAAAACATTAAGTTCGGCCGGGCCAAACTTTTAATACCCTCCACCCTAGGGTAAAAGAACATTAGAAGAAATGTGGCAAAAAACATTAAAATGCCGAATATCGGGAGGTACCGTTATATAGGGGCTACACCAACACGTGCACCTATAATTACAATGTTTCGCCACACGAACTAGGACCCATTATGACCCACAAATACCAACTTTTACACAAATCAGTGAAAAAATGTGGCATAAATCATCAAAATACCGAATATCGGGAGGTACCGTTATATGGGGACTATACCAGAACGTGGACCTATACATGCAATGTTTTGCCACACGCTCAGGGACCCGTTGTGACCTACAAATACCAATTTTCAGACAAATCCGTGAAAAAATGTGGCATAAATCATCAAAATACCGAATATCGGTAGGTACCGTTATATGGGGGCTATACCAAAACGTGAACCTATACATGCAATGTTTTGCCACACGCTCAGGGACCCGTCATGACCTACAAATACCAATTTTCAGATAAATCCGTGAAAAAATGTGGCATAAATCATCAAAATACCGAATATCGGGAGGTACCGTTATATGGGGACTATACCAGAACGTGGACCGATATATCTCATTTTCAATACCAACCATCCTAGAGACAATACACACACTTGTGCGAAATTTCAAAGGTCTACGTCAAATAATGTGGGCTCTATCGTGATTTCAACAGACAGACAGACAGACGGACAGACAGACAGACAGACGGACAGACAGACAGACAGACGGACATCGCTAAATCGTCTTAGAATTTTATGCTGATTATGAATATATATACTTTATGGGGTCTACGACGAATATTTAGAGGTGTTGCAAACGGAATGACAAAGTTAATATACCCTCCTACCCATGGTGGAGGGTATAAAAAATAAATTTTAAGACCATTCAAATAATATGCTATGTATAGGGTATCATTCTGATAATGTGCCATAGAAAGAACATTAAAATCGATTTCCTAGTTAAAATGAGGCTAAAAAAATTACACCTGTTTAATTTACAAAGAAATTATGAATCTTAAATACAACTAGACATTATTTATAATAATCTGCAATAATACCATTTCGTTCAACTTTGAACGAAAATTCGATGGCAATTTGCGTGGTTCCTTGCCTTCTCGTTGCTTTTTCCTTTTATGTTTTTCACAACTTTGCCCAATAAACATCGCTGCAACACCATTGTACAACAAAGGTAAATTATATATCAGTTTTTCGAATATAAAAAGTATTAATTCAATTCTCGGAGAAATTGACCTATACTTTTTAAAATACAGTACTTGAAAAGGAAACTTTTGAACTCACATTCCTTAAATACATAGAAGACGATCCAAATTACTTTCTCTCATTGGATTTCATTTAAATGCTCCACATATATATGTACGTATTTTTATTGCACTTATCTTGAATTTAATTTCGAACATACTTTAAATATTCAAGTTTCCCCTCACTCCCTTGTCAATATTTCAATTAGTGTCATTGCAAATCCATTTACTTACAATTTGCAAAATTTTATTTCTCAAATGAACAGGTTATGTAAAATATTTCACTTACCCAGAGGGACGAGGGATACCAATAGTTTATGCAAATGAATATTCATGGGCAGTACACACATACACACATGTAAATACATTTATGTATATACCTACATCTATTCACATGACATCAAGAACTATTTTATTTTTATTGACACTGAAATATTTACAAATAAACATTCATGAAATAGTTGTTGTTGTCAAAATTCATAATCGAAAAAAGTGATTTTTTTTTGTTTCAATAAAAAAATGTAAATATTTAGTAAAATATATGAAAACTGGAGCGTATGAGTGATGTTAAATCAATTTAGATAAATTATACGCTCTAGGGGCTAGTGTGGAACAAAAATAAAAACCAACGCTCGGACGAGGTAAGGCATTTATGATTCCGTGTTTTTGTTTATAGAAGTCTTCAGATGGATTTAAATTTAGATTTAAAAAATTTTTAAATAATTCAGCTACCATTTTTTTCAGACAGGAATCTAATTAGAATCAACAGAATATCAGACTCACGATCAGAAAGCTTTTTAAAATGTCTTCAAAATTCTAATAATTGTAGATAAGATCTAATTAAGTTTTATTTAATGGTTATTGCTTTGAATACAGCATTGATGAAAACTCTAAAAAATGTCTATACAATTCTAAGGCTCCATGCTCTTAAAAAAATCTGTAAAAAAAATTGCCAAAAATTCCTTGAACAAATTTCTTAAAAATGCACGAACTTTCAAGGTTTCTTGAAAATTCCGCAAAAAATTCTTAATTTCCAAAATTTTTGATTTGGTGGTCATTGGCATTGTTTTTAAGCAACCCTCTTTGGTCAGGTATGAGGTATGATTTTAATTGTTTGGAAAGTATCCAAAATCCACTACTTTTCTTAAATAAGCTTTAAAGAAAATATTTTTGAATAATACATCTACCATTTTTTCAGGCAGGAATTTCATTGGAATTATTATTCTTATAATAATCATACTCATGATTTTTTTTATCAGAAAGACATTAAAAATTACTTTAAAATTCTAAGGACATGAAGTCCTTAAAAAAATATTTCCAAAAAAGTACTAGAACAAATTTCTTAAAAATGTAAGTCTTCCATAAAATTCCCCAAAAATATTCTTTAAAATCCTTAATTTTTGTTTAATCAACACATTTCTCATTAAATCAAAGGATTTTTTTTTGGTACGAACTCCAGAAAAAGGTTCATAAAAAATTGATGCATTTTAGCTACTATTATTTATTATAAAAGCCCTCTAATTTCTTTTTCGGCAAGAAAGTCATGAAAAAATTAATTTTAAAAAGTTCAAATTTTTACAAGGAAGTCTTTAAAACTTTTAGGAATTTATTAGAATAACATCAAACTCAAGATTTATTGTCACAAAGTGGAATGTTCTTAAAAAACTAGGAGCTGTGGTGATTTAGTTCCACAAAAATATACTTTATATTCGCAATATTTTATTAGGATACCATGGAATTTTTATTCAATAAATTCTTCTTGGGCAGGGGCTTCCCAAAATATTTCCCCCAAAAAATACGCGTTATGGTCACGATCGCTTTTGAATAAAAAGATCTATGAAAATATTACAAATCCTAATTTATGTCAGGTAGTTTCCTAAAACGAAGCACGATTTCTAGATTGGTCAATAAATATATAATTCTTAAGAATATTTTTTAAAAGTCTCTACTTTAAAGAAATTAAAAAATGTTTTGCCACCTAATTTTACAGTTTTTAAATAAGCAAAGGTTTTGTTAGGACGCTCTTGATGATTTGCAATGTTTCCGCCACAAAATCCCGTGTTTTTATCCTCTATAAAATATTCTTAAAATTATTCTTGGAATTAATTTTTAAATCTACGATTTTTTGCCAGGTATGGATCGAAATAATGAAGCCAGAGTTTTTTTGAAAGAAATTACTGAAAATCCGCCATTCTGTGCCACAAAATCTTCCCTTGTAGAAATTATTTTGAGAAAAATATGATTTCTGATCAGAATATCTGTAAAGAAATTCTTTTAAAGGAATCTCCTAATTCTCCTGAATTCTATTTTTTTTTTTGAAAAATCGACGATTGTTGATCAAAATTTCTAGTTCAAATTCCCTGATTTTTTCTCTTCTAGATTTTTGTTAAAAGGAAAAGGATACAAAATCACGAGGCATCGACTCATATTCATTCTCCGCACTTGATATTACAATTTTTGCAAGCAGTTTATATCTCCTTTATACAGTCAAATATAAAATATATGTCAAATGCCAATTCCAAGTTTCGTACATTTTTTTTTTTTTTTTGGAAAATGTGTACTTCCACAAAATTTAATTCAACGAATTTCTACCAAACTCCAAAATATAAAATCATTGTAACTTCTGTTGATAAATTATTCACAACATACCTGATTAAATTGTGGTTTCATAATTTGTGATTCCCTTTCAAAATGTTGCTTAAAAGGTGTTTTCATCATTTCCATTCACCATTTAACCATGAATGGTAAAATTATTTCGTTAACTTTTTCGAAAATATTTTCCACAAACACTAACCTTAACAAAGTTGCAAATTTTGTTGTGGTATTTTTATTGCATACTTCAGGGCTGACATGATTATTGCCACAACATCAACCGCAAAAACGGATTACTTTTTGGCACAAATACATACATGCACACATACTTTTTATACCCTCAGCCATATGGCTACAGAGGGTATATATCATTTGATACGGCCAAAACGTGCCTAGTCGAAATAACGGTTTTAGACCCTAGGTCTCTTTGGACCAAATCCGTTTCAGAACATTTTGAGCCGATCTAGCGATGTCCGTCCGTCCGTCCGTCTGTCTGTCTGTCTGTCTGTCTGGCTGGCTGGTGCGCACGATAACTCTCGAAGGGAGTATCCGATTTGGTCCAAATTGGCTACAACGTAATATTTTTGTCAAACTTAGATCGAGTTCGGAGATGGACAATATCGGTCCACTCCTTCTGGTACCTCCCCCACAAAAGGTCGAAATTTTCAAAAAATATATTTTTTGCACAGGAAGAGAAAGGATAATCCGAATTTGCTCCAACTTTGCAAATCCTAATATTTGCGTCAGTGCTAGGTCAGGTGTGAAAATGGGCAATATCGGTCCACTCCATCAAGTACCTCCCCCACAAATGGTCAAAATTTTGAATAATTACAACTCTTATAAAATGTTATGTAAGAGTCCGATTGTCTTCAAATTCCACACATCCCAATATTTATATTAACCCAAGGTCTGGTGTTAAGATGAACAATATCGGTCCACTCCTTCTGGTACCTCCCCCACAAAAGGTCGAAATGTTCAAAAAATATATTCTTTGCACAAAAAGAGAAAGATAATCCTAATTTGCTCCAACTTTGCAAATCCTAATATTTGGGTCACTGCTAGGGCAGGTGTGAAAATGGACAATATCGGTCCACTCCATCAAGTACCTCCCCCACAAATGGTCAAAATTTTGAATAATTACAACTCTCATAAAATGTTATGTAAGAGTCCGACTGTCTTCAAATTTCACACATCCCAATATTTATATTAACCCAAGGTCTTGTGTTAAGATGAACAATATCGGCCCACTCCTTCTGGTACTTCCCCCACAAAAGGTCGAAATTTTCAAAAAAAAAAAAAAAAAAAAAAAAAAAAAAACAATTTATTTGCACTGAAAGGCTAATCCGAATTTGCTCCGACTTTGCGAATCCTAATATTTGCGTCAGTGCTAGGACAGGTGTGAAAATGGACAATATCGGTCTACTCCATCAAGTACCTCCTCCACAAAATATTGAAATTTTGAGTACCCATGAAGCTCATAAATCGCCAAATAACATCCGATTCCATTTAGACTTGGCACATCTGTCGAAATATTTATATCATATTTTGGGTCCGATAGGAAATGGGCGATATTGGCCCATTCCTTCGGGATCTGCTCCATAGAGGGTAAACGTTTGAATAACCTTAACACTAGTCAAAATATGTTTAGATAATCGAACATAGGCTGAGGGTATATCTCTGGCGGCAATACCGACTGATACTTTTTAACTTGTTAAATGTGTAGCTAACTATAGATTTGAAGCTGACTATATTACTGCCTTCAAGCATGATTGAGTTGGATTTACAATTGTATTAGTTTCTAAATTTCTAAATCAGGGCTAGTAAAATACAGAACCGCTAATTTAACGTAATTCTCTACACACACACACAATGAGAATCATTGAAAAACAATTTAAACTGAGAGAGAGAAAGAGTAATGAAATTGGGAAAGCATAAAAATATGACTCTCTGAACGATTACGCTCTAGATCAGCCTCAATCATAATATATGTATTAATAGTGGTGAGAGACTCTCTTGCCTTGCGAAATCGATGGAAAATAAAAATCAAGAGAGAGAAACCGTGTGCTTTGTTTATACTTTTTCGTTCGAAGGTGCTCTAGGCAAGCACACAGTATTGATAGTGTGTTTCAGACAATAAAGCCCAAAAGTGTAAATGTTTTGCCTTTAACTGACACAGAGAGAGGAGGAATGCAGGTGACTTGTTTTCATGCCAAGGTACATGGGTTGACATCGTGGGTTTAAAATAATATTCGTGGGAATTTTTGTTATTTTCCCTATGACATTTTTTTTTTTTTTGCATAACATAACCTTGGCATATTTTCTACATTTATTTTTGTTTTGGAGGTCAAATGTGTATATTTTCTTTTAGTTTTATTTATAGTTTGCGAGATTTTTCTTTTCATGTCTTGACGGTTTTCGGTTGTAACGGCTAATGGATTTATTTCATTTCTAAGGGAATGGATTTTAATGTTATGCAAAGGAAATTGAATGGCGGAATTAGGGTAGGAATAAATATAAAATTCCAATTTTATGTCAAGAAAATATGAGTAATTGTTATACCCTCCCCCCACAGTGTGGAGGGTATATTAAGTTTGTCGTTCCGTTTGTAACACCTCGAAATATACATTTTAGACCCCACAAAGTACATATATTCTTGATCAGCATAAAATTCCATGTCGATCTAGCGATGTCCGTCCGTCTGTCCGCCTATCCACCTGTGGAAATAACTCTAGCTTCCGAACGAAGTGAAGTAGGTTGATAAAATTTTATTCAAATGTATATTATGTCTGCAGGACTTTTGGTATTAAAAATGGGCCATGTATGTCCACGTTTTGGTATAGCCCCTATATAATGGTTCTTCCCGATATTCCGTATTTTCATGATTTCAGCGACATTATTTACCCGAACTATTTCAAATTTGGTATTTGAATTTCGTAATGAATACTACATCCTATGACAGAAAATGGTCCACGTCTTCGTATAGCCCCCATATAACGGTACCTCCCGATATTCGGTATTTTGATGATTTTATGCGACATTTTTCATCGGAATTGTTTCAAATTTGGCATTTGAAGTTCGTAATGGATACTACAGCCTATAACAGAAAATTATGTGTGCAGGTCCACGTGTTGATATAGCCCCCATATAAGAGTATCTCCCGATATTCGGTATTTTGATGATTTTAGCGACATTATTTACCGGAATCATTTCAAAATTCATATTTAAAGTTTGAAATAGATAATACAGCATAGAACAGAAAATGGGCCATGTAGATCCATGTCTTCGTATAACACCCATATAACGGTACCTCCCGATATTCGTTATTTTGATAATTTTAGCGACATTATTCACCGGAAGTATTTCAAATTTGGTATTTGAAGTTCGTAATGGATACTGCAGCTTTAGGCAGAAAATTGTATGTGCAGGTTCACGTCTTCGTATGGCCCCCATATAACTGTACCTCCCGATATTCGGTATTTTGATGATTTTAGCGACATTATTCACCGGAATTGTTTCAAATTTTGTATTTGAAGTTCGTAATGAATACTGCAACCTATGACAGAAATTTGTCTGCGCAGGTCCACATTTTGGTATAGCCCCCATATAACGGTACCTCCCGATATTCGGTATTTTGATGATATTATGCGACATTTATCATCGGAATTGTTTCAAGTTTTATATTTGAAGTTCGTAATGGATACTGCAGCCTTAGGCAGAAAATATTCTGTGCAGGTCCACATTTTGGTATAGCTCCCATATAAGAGTACCTCGCTATCTTGATGATTTTAGCGACATTATTCACCGATTTTTTTAAGTTTCGCATTTGAATATTGTAATGGCTTATGACAAAAGTTACCTATGCAGGTCCATGTCGTCGTATTGACCCTAATATAACAGCTAAATTCGGTATTTTTAAGATTTCAACAGAAATTTTGACAGATTTTATTATTTATTTATTTTTTTTTATTTTTTATTTTATTTTTTTTTTTTTTTTTTTTTTTTTTTTTGAAAATTGCCAAATTTGTTGCAAATGGTGGAGGGTATTTAAAGTTCGACCCGGCCGAACTTACAGCTTTTTTACTTGTTATTGTTTTTTTTACATATTTTTACTTTGCGTTTTAAAAAACCAGTATTTATAAAATTATTTTTATATCATTCACCTTAAAAATTTATATCAACTTATTTTAAATATTTTAATTTCCATAAACTCCCTTATCAATATTTCAATTAGTGTCACTGCAAATCCAATTTACTCACAAATTTGCAGAAATTTTATTTCTCAGATGAACAGGTCATGGAAAATATTTCACTTACCCAGGGGGAAGAGAAATATCAATAGTTTATGCAAATGAATATTCATGGGCAGTGCACACACATACACACATGCATTCACAAATACATATATGTAAATTTCTATATCTATTCACATGGCATCAGGAACTATGAATTTATTGCATTCACACTGAAATATTTACAAACAAAAATTTATGCAGCAATTGTTGTTGATGTTGCTGTTAAAGTTGATAATGGAAAAAATTGAGAAATGTTGGTGATCAAATAAAATATGTAAATATTTAGTGTAAGATATGAAAACACACACTGGAGTGTATGAGTGATGTTAAATCAAGTTCGATAAATTATACACCCCAGGGGCTAGGGTAGAGAAAAAAAGTTAAAAAGCAGTAAGTTCGGCCGAGCCGAACTTTTAATATACTCCACCTTAGGGTAAAGGAAACATTTCACCCACAAATACCAATTTTTAGACATATTCTTGGGAAAATGTAGAAAAAATCATCAAAATACCGAATATGGGGAGGTAATGCTATATGAGGCTATACAAAAACGTGGACCTACACGTACAACATTTCGCCACCGGAGCTAGAGCCCATTATGACTAACAAATACCAATTTTTAGGCAAAGTTCCAAAAAATCTATGATTTCCAAAAAATTATTTTAAAATTTTCCTAAATCTATAATTTTAGAGTAGAAGGCCATTGACTTTGGTTTAATCAACTATCATTAGTTTTTCCAAAATTCCACAAAATTTTTCATAAAGAATTAACGATTTTGGGTAAGAAGGTCTATGAAAAAAATTAAAAACTTATTTATTCTCATTCTTTACAAAAACTTTTTGTTAGAAAATTCCCTTTTTTTAAATGGCGTTTAAAAATATTCTATTAACAATCTTTTCTAAAAGTTCCATTTTTAATCCAATTTTGAACATTCCCCAATATTTTGGCAGCAAAATGTTAAAAGGTGTTCTGAAAGATATTTTTTTGGGAAAATCCATCATTTTTGGTTCGTATTTCTTTCAAGGAATTCTTTGAGACAAATAAACGATTTTTAGTCGGGACACTGTTAAAAAATTGTTGTGAGAAAATCCACAATTTTTAGTCAGAATGTCCTTTAAGAAAATGCTATAAGAAAATAGAAGATTGTTTGCCAGGGATATTCTCACAAAAATTGTACAAAATATCCTAAATTTTTTGGTCGAATTTTACTCAAGAAAAGGAATTGTCAAAAAAGTCACTATTTGCGGTTAGAAAGTCTTTCAGGTACTTTCCCAACATTTTTAGCCAAGAGGCACTTGATGTTTTTCTTAAAAATAAAATAAAGTTGTTTGATTCTTAAGGATAATAAATAAATTATTTGTTCACTTTGTAGAATAGTACCCTATTGGTTTTGGAGATGATGGCACATTATTCAGCAGTTGAACTGGACCAAAAACAGAAAATTTTCCTGATTTTGCAGTGCAATTTTGGTGGTAATCAGACGATATTTAGCGGATAAAATAAACCAAACCTTTAATGTCAAAAATTACGAAAATTTCCACTAAAATGCGAATATTTTGAATCCCGGTCACAATTGCATTAGAAGGTCACTTCTGACCATTACAGTGATACTAATAGCCAAGATATCGGATATGTAGCAACATAGGTACAATATATATGTAATAGAAAAAGTCTTAGTTATTCCGCTTATAAATCAAGAACCGCTGATTTCCACAATTCTTCGGAATATTCTCTTGCCAGAATAAAAAAGTGAATATTTGTTGTTAATTTTTTTCATTTTTTTTATCGCATGCGATTTTTTCAATTTGAATTACAATTTTGAGTTGTAGATTTTTTAAATTTTTGCACCGCGCAACACTACGTTTTGAGGGTAATATATACATTGGCAATTATCGTCCGATCCTCACGAAATTTTGCATGGGGTTAGGGTTAGAATTAAAGATGTATATTTAGGGGTTTAAATGAACCAAAAAATTAATTAAAAATTAATTGCATGAGCTTAGAGTTAAGTACCAGGAAGAATTCTGGCATTTTGGATGAACATTGGATTATATTTTGTTGTAAAATGGACCACAACTTTTGTGTGAAATTATTTTGAATATCTAAAAACACGACGGAGTGCGTAAATATACAAGAAATGGCCCCGGTCAAAAAGCTAACGGTAGGGTGCTATACAACCGTTTCAAAGACGAAATCTTCCAAAATGGATTTGGACTTAACATATTGTAGTGTTGTAGGGTATCACATGGTCGGTCCCGCACACCACAACCATTTCTTACTTGTTCAAAATAAAAATATGTTTAAAAAATTACAATTTTCGTCCTTGAAAATATTTTGTTAAAGACATTTTGTCAGGAGGACCTACAATAATTCAACTAAATACCTATTTTTCTGTCTTTCAAAATAAATACAAATTAAAGCTCGGTAAAGGCTTTATGACAAATTAAAATTCCAGTTTAATATATTTAATATCAACACCAGGTCTGAGTATAACGTTTTATATTTGTATTGTAATTAAATATGACAACGCACAAAATATACATAACTTTGTGTATACGCATGTATGTTTGTATTTTGCAGATTCATGGCATATTTCCTACAAAGTCAGACACATTGTAAACAATTTATTAAAATACTTTTGCTGCATGTCATTTGTTCGGGCAACAAAATCAAATGTAGGCAAATATGTTTCATACGTGACGGAGGGTATGGTTGTTGGTTTTATTTATTATTATTTTTTTTTTTTGTTTTTTCATAAAGCAAATATGAAAATTAACACCGTTATATATCGACATGTGCTCATAAAGCGGATATGTTACCATAAAATATTTTAATTGTTTTTTGTGTGATATTGAAATTATATTAAATAAGTATTGTTGAGGGCAAATGTTAATTTAAACAATGATCGCCACAATTAATGTGTGGTGAAAAGTTAGAGCAAAAAGGTTAAGCGATGTTTTTAAGAAAAAAAAAATAATCAATAATTTAAATAACAAAAAATCCAGTTGAAAAAAAAACCTAAGTATAATATAACAACATTTAAAAATATTCAAACTAGGTGCTTATTTCAGCACGTTGGACTGTGGTTAATTTGCTAGAAAACTAGAAACTTTTAAGTACAAAAAAAAAAAAAAAAATTAGATGTCAAGTGAGCTATGGTACGGAGACAAACCAACAAGTGATGACATAATAAAATCGGAATAACAAATGTAAAAACCACAAAAAATCAAAATCAAATTAAACAAGTAAAAAAACAGTAAGTTCGGCCTGGTCCACCATTTGGAACGAATTTGGAAGATTTCCAAAAATAAAATCCTTAAAAAATTCTGCTAAAATTTTAAAAATACCGAATATAGCCGTTATAATGGGGTCGTGGACCTACATAGGCTTTGTTTGTCATAAGCCATTACTATATTCAAATTCGAAACTTGAAATAAACGGTGAATAATATAGCTAAAATCATCAAAATTTCGTATATACGCAGGTACCGTTATATCGTAGCTGTACGAAGTCCTGGACCAGCATAGATAATTTCTGTCATAGGCTGTAGCATCGATTACCAACTTCAGAAAATTACATCTCAAACAATTTCGGTGGGTATTGTACCTAAACTCAAAATACCGAATATAGGGAGGTACAGATATATGGGACCTATACGAAGACCTGGACCTGCATAGACAATTTTCTGTCACAGACTCTATTTCCCATTACGAACTCCAAATACGTAATTTGAAACATTTTCGGTGAATAATTTCGCTAAAATCATCAAAATACCGAATATTGGGAGTTACCGGTTAATGGGGGCTATATGAAGACGTGGACCTGCACAGACAATTTTCTTTCATAGGCTGTAGTATCCATTACGAACGTGAAATACCAAATTTGAAACAATTCCGGTTAATAATGTCGCTAAAATCATCAAAATACGGAATATTGGGAGGTACCGTTATATGGGGGCTATATGAAGACGTGGACCTACATGACCCATTAACGAACTTAACCTTAACCTGCCTACTGGAAAAATAAACACGTGTGCAAAATTTTAGCCTTCTATCTCAATTCGTTCGAAAGATAGCGTGATTACAACCGACAGACAGACAAACGGACAATGCTAAATAGACTTAGAATTTTACTCTGATCAAGAATATATACATATACTTAGCGGGGTCTGACATTAGTATTTCGAGGAGTTACAAACGGAATCACAAAGTTAATATACCCTCCCACGCACACATATATACGCACTGACAATCTTTAATAATTGTGGAAAGCGGAAAGTCGCAAAGCAGTGATGTTCCGGTAAACTATGTTACCTGCAAAAGTAGCTACTTCCATTCTTGTTAATCACTCAGTTGAAAGATGTATTCATAAATTACCTGGTTACATTGTGGTTTTATGGTAACACTTTCCGTTTTCCGCCTTGTTCAAAAATTTTATTTTGGTCAGTGCTGCCATAACATTTTTGGGAAGGAGGAATAGTTGGTAGTTGTCAACAACTATTCAACATTGCATCTACATAAACAAAAAAAAAATTTAGAATTGTTTTCGGCAAAAATAAATTTACCACAAAGTGACCATAATAAAGTTAACAAAAAAGTTGTTGTGGTATGCTTATTGCATATTTTAAGGCTGCAATGATTATGGCTTTAACAAATTCACCGCAAAACGAGAGATAACTTGTTTAAAACTCTCAAAACAACATTCCCAACAAGCCGTCTGGTGATGTTAGAGTGTGACTGTCTAATAACCCAGCTAACAATTTTTTCCGACGGCTCTGATTTTAGATTTTTTCCGAAAAACTTTTTTATACCCTCCACCATACCTATTATAGAGCGTATATTAAATTAGTCATTCTGTTTGTAACTCATCGCAACAATAATTTTGGAAACAACAATATATTCCTGATCAGCGCAAAATTCTAAGACGATTTAGCCCTGTGCGTCCGCCCGTCTGCCCAACCGTCGGTCCGCCTGTTGTAATCACCCTAGAGTCAAAACAAATGAAGATGGGAAACTAAAATTTTGCACCGACCTATCTTTTGTCTGCAGGCAGATCAACTTCGAAGATGGGCTATATCGGTCCACGATATCGTATCGCCCCCTTATAACTGTACCTCCCAATATTCGGTATTTTCATAATTTTGGCCACATTTTTTAATGGAATCGTCGGAAATTCTACACAAGAAGTTCGCTGTGAGTACATTACCCCCTGGAAGTGACTTGCCTATACAGGTCCACGATATCGTATAGCCCCCATATATTATTTAGGCACATATTTTAGTGGAATCGTCGGAAATTCTGCACAAGGAGTTCCTTGTGAGTTCTTTACCCCTGGAAGATAATTGCCTATGCAGGTCCACGTTTGTGTATAGCTCCCATATAACAATACCTCCCGAAATTCGGTATTTTGCTGATTTTAGCCACATTTTTTAATGGAATTTTCCGATTGTAACTCATCGAAATAAAAATTTTAGACCCAAGAAAGTATCAGGGTAAAATTCTAAAACGATTTACTCCGGTCCGTTCGCCCATCTGTCCGTTTGTTGTAATCATGCTGGAGTCAAAACGAATAAAGATAGGATCCTAAAATTTTGCACCGATCTGTCTTTTATCTACAGGCAGTTCAAGTTCGAAGATGGGCTATATCGGTCTACGATATCGTATCGCCCCCTTATAACTGTACATCCCAATATTCGGTATTTTCATGATTTTAGCCACATTTTTATTGGAATCGTCGGAAATTTTACACAAAGAGTTGTTTGTAAGTACTTTACCCCCTGGAAGAAAATTGTCTACATAGGTCCACGATATCGTATAGCCCCCATATATTATTTAGCCACATATTTTAGTGGAATCGTCGGAAATTCTGCACAAGGAGTTCCTTGTGAGTACTTTACCCCTGGAAGATAATTGTCTATGCAGGTCCATGTTTTTGTATAGCCCCCATTTAACGATAGCACCCGAAATTCGGTATTTTGCTGATTTTAGCCACATTTTTTAATGGAATTGTCTTAAAATCCACAAAAGAAGTCCCCTTTGAGTACTTTACCCCCTGGAAGAGAACTGTCAATATAGGCCCACGATATCGTATAGCCCCCATATAACATTTAGCCACATTTTTTAATTGAATCAACGGAACTTCTGCACATATAACGATACCTCCCGAAATGCGGTGTTTTGATGATTTTAGCCACATTTTTTAAGGGAATTATCTTCAAATCCACAAAGGGGGTCCACATTTAAGTACTTTACCCCCTGGAAGAGAATTGTCTATACAGGTCCATGATATCGTATAGCCCCCATATAACGGTACCCCAATATTCGTCATTTTGACAATGTAGCTAAACATTTTTTAATGGAAACGTCGGAAATTCTACACAAGGAGTTCTTTGTGAGTACTTTACTCCCTGGAAGAGACTTGTCTATAAAGGTCCACGATATCGTACAATCCTCATATTACGGTACCTCCCGACATTCAGCATTTTGATGATTTTAGCCACATTTATCAATGGAATAGTCTTTAAATCCACAAAAGGGGTTCCTTGTGAGTACTTTACCCCCTGGAAGAGAATTGTCAGTATAGGCCAACGTTTTAGCATAGCACCCATTTAATCGTGCCCCCAGATATTCGGTATTTCCATGATTTTAACGACATTATTCATCGGAACTGTTTCAACATTTCGTATTTGAAGTTCGTAATGGGTACTACAACCTATGACGGAAAATTGCCCATAAAGGTCCACGTCTTCGTATAGCCCCCATATAACGATGCCTCGCGATATTCGGTATTTTGATGATACTACCGACACTATTCAACCTGAATTGATACAAATTTCGTCTTTGAAGTTCGTACTGGGTACAACAGTCTATGACAGAAAATTACTTATGCAGCACCACATATTTGTTCCCATATACAAGTTTTCATTTGAGGGTACTTTTGGACGGAGTTTTTATACCCTACACCACATAGTGGTATGGGTATTTTGTCTTTGTGCATTTGTTTGTAACAGGCAGAAGGAAGCAAGATAGACCCATATTTACTTTTGAGGATCTTCATAAAATCACTTTCTGTGTCGATTTATGCATGTAAGTCCGTCTGTCTGTCTGTCCGTCCGTCCGTCCATGTATTCTTGTGAACAAAATGCAGGTCGGGTTTTGCAATTTGCAAAAACTATTTTTTTTGGCCATATATAGGTTTCATTCGATTTGGCGTTTAAGTCCCCCGCATTCGCAATATGCATGTTTGATGATGATGTTTGGTACCAGGTATCAGATACAGCCCATAAATAGCTTTCCCAAATTGTACCAAGATCGGTTCAGTTTTGGATATAGCTCCCATCTTTATATTCAACCGATTTCAGGTTAATTGTGCACCAAATGCCCAATATCCGTCCAAATGATCTGTCATTTGGCACATCCAACCGAATTCAGTCTAGAAGCAAGTACATCAAATTTGGCGAAAATCGGTTCAGATATAGCTATAGCTTCCATTTACATGTATATTTCATTCCACATATTCGTAATAAGCACTCAATAAGAATGATATTTTATACCAAATATCAAATACAACCCAGAAATACCTTTGCCCAAATTTTATCAAGATCGCTACATATTTGCATGTAGCTCCCATGTTTAATATCAGTCCAAATGATCTGTATTTTGGACCATCCAACCGAATTCAGTCTAGGAGCAAGTCCATCAAATTTGAAAATCGGTTAGATATATTTATAGTTCTCATATGTATGTTTCATCCGATATGGAGTTCAAGTCCCTCACATTCGCAATATGTCTTCGACAACAATGATATTTGGTACCAGTTATCTTATAGAGCTCGGCAATACCTTTGCCAAATTTTACCGATATCGGCTAAGATTTGGATATAGCTCCCATAAATATCCTTAATCCGATTTCAGGTTTATTGCGCAAATAATGTCTAAGTCCGCCCGAATGGAGTGAATTTCGGGATGTACGTTTCCATTATGTGCAAATCGGCTCCGATATATATTTTTAATGTAATCCTTTTCATGCACTCTATAGCAATGTTATTTGGTATAAAATATTAAAATATCTCTGTCAAATTTAGGGAAAATCTATTCAGAATTGGGTATGCCTTCCATATATTAGTTCCCTCTGAAACCAAATTATAACTAACTCTAAAGCCAAATGTTGATAAGTGATATGATCTACTTCAAATAAACTCCTTTGTTATGGGAGCTCTACTAAATATGCATAGGGGTATAGGGTATCATATAGTCGGCCACGCCCGACTTTTGACTTTTCCTTACAGATTTTTTTTTTTTTTTTTGAAATTCTTCAAGTCCCTTCCAAATGCTGGTAGTATAAAAAGCTCATCCCGGCAGAACTTAGCTGTTTTTTTATTTATTTATTTTTTTATACCCTACACCACAAGGTGGTCAGGGTATTATGTCTTTGTGCATTTGTTTGTAACAGGCAAAAGGAAACGAGATAGACCCATAGATCCTTTTGGTGATCTGCATAGAATCACATTCGGAGTCGATTTATGTATGTCCGTCCGTCCGTCTGTCCATGTATTTTTGTAAAAATTTTGAAATTTTGCACAAATCGTTTGTTTGGCCCAAGGAAGAACTCTATTGAATTTGTAGTTAATCAGTCAAAATTTTTTATTTTTGTCATCCGCAGCCATAATATGCACTCTGTAAACACAATATTTGGGGAAATATATGAAATACAGCTCAGAAATATATTTGCCAAATTTTATCGAGATCGGTTCCGATTTGTATATAGCTCCCATATATATTTTTCTTGCACCAAATGGGCAATACAAGTCCGAATTTAAAAGATACAAATGCTTCGGCATATTTAGTCCTTCGGACTTTAAATTAAAATTATAATCATAGCGTGTATGATTGAATTCTTCCATAAAAACTTTTAACTGGTATGCGGAGCTCTACTAAATTACCATAGTGGTGTAGGATATTATAAAGTCGGCCCCGCCCGACTTTAAGACTTTATTTACTCGTTTTTGTTTAGAAGTTTGACATTTCTCTAAATATCTTCTAGATATTAGACCAATTTTTTAAATTTGGAAAAAAAATCCGATTTTGGAAATCACATCCATACAACTTTTGTACCAAAATCTGAAGGAATCTGAAATAAGAGTGGGACACTTCAGAAGGGATTGGAACCGAATTCTGAACAAAAAGTTAGCTGGGAATACAGTTTGTTGTTGGATGACTTTAAGATTGTCTCAGTGTTTCCTGTAGCAGCATTCAGCAAGAATAAATAGTTTTCTTATCCTTGTAAGTTATTTTCAAGTAGACTCCAGGATAACACATTTTCTCTTTGGGCAATTGATGAAAACATCTTGATGTCCGGCATCATAGCTAGATGTTATCTTGTATCCTTTGTCAAGGAATTAATATAGACATGTTGTAGAACAACATATATGCCACAAAGGCACTGCACTGCGTTTCCTATAAAAAGCATATCCTTTGATGTTCGTTGACATCATTGATGACATATTTAGTGTCTCTTTATTCCTTTATGTGTCCTTAAAGTGTTTCACAATTTAAGATTATGCCTTGATGTGGAATTAGTATGTGTTCGATGGGAAAGTTGGGGTTGAGTTGGCTGTTATAAAATTTCTTTGAGGGTCTGTGGTTTATTTAAGGAGTCTAAATTAATAAATTTAAAATTCTAATAAAGATTGAGAATTACGAGGATATACACAACAATATTTTTTTCAATGCCAAAAGAATTGAATATATATATATTTTTCCTCTTTAAAAAACTCAATGAAAAAATATGCTAAAAACCCCGAATTGTTGATATTTAAGGAGTTATGGCCATTTTAAAATACCCTATTTTTCCTCTTTAAAAAACTCAATGAAAAAATATGCTAAAAACCCCGAATTGTTGATATTTAAGGAGTTATGGCCATTTTAAAATACCCTATTTTTCCTCTTTAAAAAACTCAATGAAAAAATATGCTAAAAACCCCGAATTGTTGATATTTAAGGAGTTATGGCCATTTTAAAATACCCTATTTTCCTCTTTAAAAAACTCAATGAAAAAATATGCTAAAAACCCCGAATTGTTGATATTTAAGGAGTTATGGCCATTTTAAAATACCCTATTTTTCCTCTTTAAAAAACTCAATGAAAAAATATGCTAAAAACCCCGAATTGTGGATATTTAAGGAGTTATGGCCATTTTAAAATACCCTATTTTTCCTCTTTAAAAAACTCAACGAAAAAATATGCTAAAAACCCCGAATTGTTGATATTTAAGGAGTTATGGCCATTTTAAAATACCCTATTTTTCCTCTTTAAAAAACTCAATGAGAAAATATGCTAAAAACCCCGAATTGTTGATATTTAAGGAGTTATGGCCATTTTAAAATACCCTATTTTTCCTCTTTAAAAAACTCAATGAAAAAATATGCTAAAAACCCCGAATTGTTGATATTTAAGGAGTTATGGCCATTTTAAAATACCCTATTTTTCCTCTTTAAAAAACTCAATGAAAAAATATGCTAAAACCCCGAATTGTTGATATTTAAGGAGTTATGGCCATTTTAAAATACCCTATTTTTCCTCTTTAAAAAACTCAACGAAAAAATATGCTAAAACCCCGAATTGTTGATATTTAAGGAGTTATGGCCATTTTAAAATACCCTATTTTTCCTCTTTAAAAAACTCAATGAAAAAATATGCTAAAACCCCGAATTGTTGATATTTAAGGAGTTATGGCCATTTTAAAATACCCTATTTTCCTCTTTAAAAAACTCAATGAAAAAATATGCTAAAAACCCCGAATTGTTGATATTTAAGGAGTTATGGCCATTTTAAAATACCCTATTTTCCTCTTTAAAAAACTCAATGAAAAAATATGCTAAAAACCCCGAATTGTTGATATTTAAGGAGTTATGGCCATTTTAAAATACCCTATTTTTCCTCTTTAAAAAACTCAATGAAAAAATATGCTAAAAACCCCGAATTGTGGATATTTAAGGAGTTATGGCCATTTTAAAATACCCTATTTTTCCTCTTTAAAAAACTCAACGAAAAAATATGCTAAAACCCCGAATTGTTGATATTTAAGGAGTTATGGCCATTTTAAAATACCCTATTTTTCCTCTTTAAAAAACTCAATGAGAAAATATGCTAAAAACCCCGAATTGTTGATATTTAAGGAGTTATGGCCATTTTAAAATACCCTATTTTTCCTCTTTAAAAAACTCAACGAAAAAATATGCTAAAACCCCGAATTGTTGATATTTAAGGAGTTATGGCCATTTTAAAATACCCTATTTTTCCTCTTTAAAAACTCAATGAGAAAATATGCTAAAAACCCCGAATTGTTGATATTTAAGGAGTTATGGCCATTTTAAAATACCCTATTTTTCCTCTTTAAAAAACTCAACGAAAAAATATGCTAAAACCCCGAATTGTTGATATTTAAGGAGTTATGGCCATTTTAAAATACCCTATTTTTCCTCTTTAAAAAACTCAATGAGAAAATATGCTAAAAACCCCGAATTGTTGATATTTAAGGAGTTATGGCCATTTTAAAATACCCTATTTTCCTCTTTAAAAAACTCAACGAAAAAATATGCTAAAACCCCGAATTGTTGATATTTAAGGAGTTATGGCCATTTTAAAATACCCTATTTTTCCTCTTTAAAAAACTCAATGAGAAAATATGCTAAAAACCCCGAATTGTTGATATTTAAGGAGTTATGGCCATTTTAAAATACCCTATTTTTCCTCTTTAAAAAACTCAATGAAAAAATATGCTAAAAACCCCGAATTGTTGATATTTAAGGAGTTATGGCCATTTTAAAATACCCTATTTTTCCTCTTTAAAAAACTCAACGAAAAAATATGCTAAAACCCCGAATTGTTGATATTTAAGGAGTTATGGCCATTTTAAAATACCCTATTTTTCCTCTTTAAAAAACTCAACGAAAAAATATGCTAAAACCCCGAATTGTTGATATTTAAGGAGTTATGGCCATTTTAAAATACCCTATTTTTCCTCTTTAAAAAACTCAATGAGAAAATATGCTAAAAACCCCGAATTGTTGATATTTAAGGAGTTATGGCCATTTTAAAATACCCTATTTTTCCTCTTTAAAAAACTCAACGAAAAAATATGCTAAAACCCCGAATTGTTGATATTTAAGGAGTTATGGCCATTTTAAAATACCCTATTTTTCCTCTTTAAAAAACTCAATGAGAAAATATGCTAAAAACCCCGAATTGTTGATATTTAAGGAGTTATGGCCATTTTAAAATACCCTATTTTTCCTCTTTAAAAAACTCAATGAAAAAATATGCTAAAAACCCCGAATTGTTGATATTTAAGGAGTTATGGCCATTTTAAAATACCCTATTTTTCCTCTTTAAAAAACTCAACGAAAAAATATGCTAAAACCCCGAATTGTTGATATTTAAGGAGTTATGGCCATTTTAAAATACCCTATTTTTCCTCTTTAAAAAACTCAACGAAAAAATATGCTAAAAACCCCGAATTGTTGATATTTAAGGAGTTATGGCCATTTTAAAATACCCTATTTTTCCTCTTTAAAAAACTCAATGAGAAAATATGCTAAAAACCCCGAATTGTTGATATTTAAGGAGTTATGGCCATTTTAAAATACCCTATTTTTCCTCTTTAAAAAACTCAATGAAAAAATATGCTAAAAACCCCGAATTGTTGATATTTAAGGAGTTATGGCCATTTTAAAATACCCTATTTTTCCTCTTTAAAAAACTCAATGAAAAAATATGCTAAAAACCCCGAATTGTTGATATTTAAGGAGTTATGGCCATTTTAAAATACCCTATTTTCCTCTTTAAAAAACTCAATGAAAAAATATGCTAAAAACCCCGAATTGTTGATATTTAAGGAGTTATGGCCATTTTAAAATACCCTATTTTTCCTCTTTAAAAAACTCAACGAAAAAATATGCTAAAAACCCCGAATTGTTGATATTTAAGGAGTTATGGCCATTTTAAAATACCCTATTTTTCCTCTTTAAAAAACTCAATGAAAAAATATGCTAAAAACCCCGAATTGTTGATATTTAAGGAGTTATGGCCATTTTAAAATACCCTATTTTTCCTCTTTAAAAAACTCAACTGAAAAAATATGCTAAAAACCCCGAATTGTTGATATTTAAGGAGTTATGGCCATTTTAAAATACCCTATTTTTCCTCTTTAAAAAACTCAATGAAAAAATATGCTAAAAACCCCGAATTGTTGATATTTAAGGAGTTATGGCCATTTTAAAATACCCTATTTTTCCTCTTTAAAAAACTCAATGAAAAAATATGCTAAAAACCCCGAATTGTTGATATTTAAGGAGTTATGGCCATTTTAAAATACCCTATTTTTCCTCTTTAAAAAACTCAATGAAAAAATATGCTAAAAACCCCGAATTGTTGATATTTAAGGAGTTATGGCCATTTTAAAATACCCTATTTTTCCTCTTTAAAAAACTCAATGAAAAAATATGCTAAAAACCCCGAATTGTTGATATTTAAGGAGTTATGGCCATTTTAAAATACCCTATTTTTCCTCTTTAAAAAACTCAATGAAAAAATATGCTAAAAACCCCGAATTGTTGATATTTAAGGAGTTATGGCCATTTTAAAATACCCTATTTTTCCTCTTTAAAAAACTCAATGAAAAAATATGCTAAAAACCCCGAATTGTTGATATTTAAGGAGTTATGGCCATTTTAAAATACCCTATTTTTCCTCTTTAAAAAACTCAATGAAAAAATATGCTAAAAACCCCGAATTGTTGATATTTAAGGAGTTATGGCCATTTTAAAATACCCTATTTTTCCTCTTTAAAAAACTCAATGAAAAAATATGCTAAAAACCCCGAATTGTTGATATTTAAGGAGTTATGGCCATTTTAAAATACCCTATTTTTCCTCTTTAAAAAACTCAATGAAAAAATATGCTAAAAACCCCGAATTGTTGATATTTAAGGAGTTATGGCCATTTTAAAATACCCTATTTTTCTTCTTTAAAAAACTCAATGAAAAATATGCTAAAAACCCCGAATTGTTGATATTTAAGGAGTTATGGCCATTTTAAAATACCCTATTTTTCCTCTTTAAAAAACTCAATGAAAAAATATGCTAAAAACCCCGAATTGTTGATATTTAAGGAGTTATGGCCATTTTAAAATACCCTATTTTTCCTCTTTAAAAAACTCAATGAAAAAATATGCTAAAAACCCCGAATTGTTGATATTTAAGGAGTTATGGCCATTTTAAAATACCCTATTTTTCCTCTTTAAAAAACTCAATGAAAAAATATGCTAAAAACCCCGAATTGTTGATATTTAAGGAGTTATGGCCATTTTAAAATACCCTATTTTTCCTCTTTAAAAAACTCAATGAAAAAATATGCTAAAAACCCCGAATTGTTGATATTTAAGGAGTTATGGCCATTTTAAAATACCCTATTTTTCCTTCTTTAAAAAACTCAATGAAAAAATATGCTAAAAACCCCGAATTGTTGATATTTAAGGAGTTATGGCCATTTTAAAATACCCTATTTTTCCTCTTTAAAAAACTCAATGAAAAAATATGCTAAAAACCCCGAATTGTTGATATTTAAGGAGTTATGGCCATTTTAAAATACCCTATTTTTCCTCTTTAAAAAACTCAATGAAAAAATATGCTAAAAACCCCGAATTGTTGATATTTAAGGAGTTATGGCCATTTTAAAATACCCTATTTTTCCTCTTTAAAAAACTCAATGAAAAAATATGCTAAAAACCCCGAATTGTTGATATTTAAGGAGTTATGGCCATTTTAAAATACCCTATTTTTCCTTCTTAAATATCTCAATGAAAAAATATGCTAAAAACCCCGAATTGTTGATATTTAAGGAGTTATGGCCATTTTAAAATACCCTATTTTTCTTCTTTAAAAAACTCAATGAAAAAATATGCTAAAAACCCCGAATTGTTGATATTTAAGGAGTTATGGCCATTTTAAAATACCCTATTTTTCTCTTTAAAAAACTCAATGAAAAAATATGCTAAAAACCCCGAATTGTTGATATTTAAGGAGTTATGGCCATTTTAAAATACCCTATTTTTCCTCTTTAAAAAACTCAATGAAAAAATATGCTAAAAACCCCGAATTGTTGATATTTAAGGAGTTATGGCCATTTTAAAATACCCTATTTTTCCTCTTTAAAAACTCAATGAAAAAATATGCTAAAAACCCCGAATTGTTGATATTTAAGGAGTTATGGCCATTTTAAAATACCCTATTTTTCCTCTTTAAAAAACTCAATGAAAAAATATGCTAAAAACCCCGAATTGTTGATATTTAAGGAGTTATGGCCATTTTAAAATACCCTATTTTTCCTCTTTAAAAAACTCAATGAAAAAATATGCTAAAAACCCCGAATTGTTGATATTTAAGGAGTTATGGCCATTTTAAAATACCCTATTTTTCCTTCTTTAAAAAACTCAATGAAAAAATATGCTAAAAACCCCGAATTGTTGATATTTAAGGAGTTATGGCCATTTTAAAATACCCTATTTTTCCTCTTTAAAAAACTCAATGAAAAAATATGCTAAAAACCCCGAATTGTTGATATTTAAGGAGTTATGGCCATTTTAAAATACCCTATTTTTCCTCTTTAAAAAACTCAATGAAAAAATATGCTAAAAACCCCGAATTGTTGATATTTAAGGAGTTATGGCCATTTTAAAATACCCTATTTTTCCTCTTTAAAAAACTCAATGAAAAAATATGCTAAAAACCCCGAATTGTTGATATTTAAGGAGTTATGGCCATTTTAAAATACCCTATTTTTCCTCTTTAAAAAACTCAATGAAAAAATATGCTAAAAACCCCGAATTGTTGATATTTAAGGAGTTATGGCCATTTTAAAATACCCTATTTTTCCTCTTTAAAAAACTCAATGAAAAAATATGCTAAAAACCCCGAATTGTTGATATTTAAGGAGTTATGGCCATTTTAAAATACCCTATTTTTCCTCTTTAAAAAACTCAATGAAAAAATATGCTAAAAACCCCGAATTGTTGATATTTAAGGAGTTATGGCCATTTTAAAATACCCTATTTTTCCTCTTTAAAAAACTCAATGAAAAAATATGCTAAAAACCCCGAATTGTTGATATTTAAGGAGTTATGGCCATTTTAAAATACCCTATTTTTCTTCTTTAAAAAACTCAATGAAAAATATGCTAAAAACCCCGAATTGTTGATATTTAAGGAGTTATGGCCATTTTAAAATACCCTATTTTTCTCTTTAAAAAACTCAATGAAAAAATATGCTAAAAACCCCGAATTGTTGATATTTAAGGAGTTATGGCCATTTTAAAATACCCTATTTTTCCTCTTTAAAAACTCAATGAAAAAATATGCTAAAAACCCCGAATTGTTGATATTTAAGGAGTTATGGCCATTTTAAAATACCCTATTTTTCCTCTTTAAAAAACTCAATGAAAAAATATGCTAAAAACCCCGAATTGTTGATATTTAAGGAGTTATGGCCATTTTAAAATACCCTATTTTTCCTCTTTAAAAAACTCAATGAAAAATATGCTAAAAACCCCGAATTGTTGATATTTAAGGAGTTATGGCCATTTTAAAATACCCTATTTTTCCTCTTTAAAAAACTCAATGAAAAAATATGCTAAAAACCCCGAATTGTTGATATTTAAGGAGTTATGGCCATTTTAAAATACCCTATTTTTCCTCTTTAAAAAACTCAATGAAAAAATATGCTAAAAACCCCGAATTGTTGATATTTAAGGAGTTATGGCCATTTTAAAATACCCTATTTTTCCTCTTTAAAAAACTCAATGAAAAAATATGCTAAAAACCCCGAATTGTTGATATTTAAGGAGTTATGGCCATTTTAAAATACCCTATTTTTCCTCTTTAAAAAACTCAATGAAAAAATATGCTAAAAACCCCGAATTGTTGATATTTAAGGAGTTATGGCCATTTTAAAATACCCTATTTTTCCTCTTTAAAAAACTCAATGAAAAAATATGCTAAAAACCCCGAATTGTTGATATTTAAGGAGTTATGGCCATTTTAAAATACCCTATTTTTCTTCTTTAAAAAACTCAATGAAAAAATATGCTAAAAACCCCGAATTGTTGATATTTAAGGAGTTATGGCCATTTTAAAATACCCTATTTTTCCTCTTTAAAAAACTCAATGAAAAAATATGCTAAAAACCCCGAATTGTTGATATTTAAGGAGTTATGGCCATTTTAAAATACCCTATTTTTCCTCTTTAAAAACTCAATGAAAAAATATGCTAAAAACCCCGAATTGTTGATATTTAAGGAGTTATGGCCATTTTAAAATACCCTATTTTTCCTCTTTAAAAAACTCAATGAAAAAATATGCTAAAAACCCCGAATTGTTGATATTTAAGGAGTTATGGCCATTTTAAAATACCCTATTTTTCCTCTTTAAAAAACTCAATGAAAAAATATGCTAAAAACCCCGAATTGTTGATATTTAAGGAGTTATGGCCATTTTAAAATACCCTATTTTTCCTCTTTAAAAAACTCAATGAAAAAATATGCTAAAAACCCCGAATTGTTGATATTTAAGGAGTTATGGCCATTTTAAAATACCCTATTTTTCCTCTTTAAAAAACTCAATGAAAAAATATGCTAAAAACCCCGAATTGTTGATATTTAAGGAGTTATGGCCATTTTAAAATACCCTATTTTTCCTCTTTAAAAAACTCAATGAAAAAATATGCTAAAAACCCCGAATTGTTGATATTTAAGGAGTTATGGCCATTTTAAAATACCCTATTTTTCCTCTTTAAAAAACTCAATGAAAAAATATGCTAAAAACCCCGAATTGTTGATATTTAAGGAGTTATGGCCATTTTAAAATACCCTATTTTTCCTCTTTAAAAAACTCAATGAAAAAATATGCTAAAAACCCCGAATTGTTGATATTTAAGGAGTTATGGCCATTTTAAGATACCCTATTTTTCCTCTTTAAAAAACTCAATGAAAAAATATGCTAAAAACCCCGAATTGTTGATATTTAAGGAGTTATGGCCATTTTAAAATACCCTATTTTTCCTCTTTAAAAAACTCAATGAAAAAATATGCTAAAAACCCCGAATTGTTGATATTTAAGGAGTTATGGCCATTTTAAAATACCCTATTTTTCTTCTTTAAAAAACTTAATGAAAAAATATGCTAAAAACCCCGAATTGTTGATATTTAAGGAGTTATGGCCATTTTAAAGATACCCTATTTTTCTTCTTTAAAAAACTCAATGAAAAAATATGCTAAAAATCCCGAATTGTTGATATTTAAGGAGTTATGGCCATTTTAAAATACCCTATTTTTCCTCTTTAAAAAACTCAATGAAAAAATATGCTAAAAACCCCGAATTGTTGATATTTAAGGAGTTATGGCCATTTTAAAATACCCTATTTTTCCTCTTTAAAAAACTCAATGAAAAAATATGCTAAAAACCCCGAATTGTTGATATTTAAGGAGTTATGGCCATTTTAAAATACCCTATTTTTCCTCTTTAAAAAACTCAATGAAAAAATATGCTAAAAACCCCGAATTGTTGATATTTAAGGAGTTATGGCCATTTTAAAATACCCTATTTTTCCTCTTTAAAAAACTCAATGAAAAAATATGCTAAAAACCCCGAATTGTTGATATTTAAGGAGTTATGGCCATTTTAAAATACCCTATTTTTCTCTTTAAAAAACTCAATGAAAAAATATGCTAAAAACCCCGAATTGTTGATATTTAAGGAGTTATGGCCATTTTAAAATACCCTATTTTTCCTCTTTAAAAAACTCAATGAAAAAATATGCTAAAAACCCCGAATTGTTGATATTTAATGGAGTTATGGCCATTTTAAAATACCCTATTTTTCCTCTTTAAAAAACTCAATGAAAAAATATGCTAAAAACCCCGAATTGTTGATATTTAAGGAGTTATGGCCATTTTAAAATACCCTATTTTTCCTCTTTAAAAAACTCAATGAAAAAATATGCTAAAAACCCCGAATTGTTGATATTTAAGGAGTTATGGCCATTTTAAAATACCCTATTTTTCCTCTTTAAAAAACTCAATGAAAAAATATGCTAAAAACCCCGAATTGTTGATATTTAAGGAGTTATGGCCATTTTAAAATACCCTATTTTTCCTCTTTAAAAAACTCAATGAAAAAATATGCTAAAAACCCCGAATTGTTGATATTTAAGGAGTTATGGCCATTTTAAAATACCCTATTTTTCCTCTTTAAAAAACTCAATGAAAAAATATGCTAAAAACCCCGAATTGTTGATATTTAAGGAGTTATGGCCATTTTAAAATACCCTATTTTTCCTCTTTAAAAAACTCAATGAAAAAATATGCTAAAAACCCCGAATTGTTGATATTTAAGGAGTTATGGCCATTTTAAAATACCCTATTTTTCCTCTTTAAAAAACTCAATGAAAAAATATGCTAAAAACCCCGAATTGTTGATATTTAAGGAGTTATGGCCATTTTAAAATACCCTATTTTTCCTCTTTAAAAAACTCAATGAAAAAATATGCTAAAAACCCCGAATTGTTGATATTTAAGGAGTTATGGCCATTTTAAAATACCCTATTTTTCCTCTTTAAAAAACTCAATGAAAAAATATGCTAAAAACCCCGAATTGTTGATATTTAAGGAGTTATGGCCATTTTAAAATACCCTATTTTTCCTCTTTAAAAAACTCAATGAAAAAATATGCTAAAAACCCCGAATTGTTGATATTTAAGGAGTTATGGCCATTTTAAAATACCCTATTTTTCCTCTTTAAAAAACTCAATGAAAAAATATGCTAAAAACCCCGAATTGTTGATATTTAAGGAGTTATGGCCATTTTAAAATACCCTATTTTTCCTCTTTAAAAAACTCAATGAAAAAATATGCTAAAAACCCCGAATTGTTGATATTTAAGGAGTTATGGCCATTTTAAAATACCCTATTTTTCTTCTTTAAAAAACTCAATGAAAAAATATGCTAAAAACCCCGAATTGTTGATATTTAAGGAGTAATGGCCATTTTAAAATACCCTATTTTTCCTCTTTAAAAAACTCAATGAAAAAATATGCTAAAAACCCCGAATTGTTGATATTTAAGGAGTTATGGCCATTTTAAAATACCCTATTTTTCCTCTTTAAAAAACTCAATGAAAAAATATGCTAAAAACCCCGAATTGTTGATATTTAAGGAGTTATGGCCATTTTAAAATACACTATTTTTCCTCTTTAAAAAACTCAATGAAAAAATATGCTAAAAACCCCGAATTGTTGATATTTAAGGAGTTATGGCCATTTTAAAATACCCTATTTTTCTTCTTTAAAAAACTCAATGAAAAAATATGCTAAAAACCCCGAATTGTTGATATTTAAGGAGTTATGGCCATTTTAAAATACCCTATTTTTCCTCTTTAAAAAACTCAATGAAAAAATATGCTAAAAACCCCGAATTGTTGATATTTAAGGAGTTATGGCCATTTTAAAATACCCTATTTTTCCTCTTTAAAAAACTCAATAAAAAAATATGCTAAAAACCCCGAATTGTTGATATTTAAGGAGTTATGGCCATTTTAAAATACCCTATTTTTCCTCTTTAAAAAACTCAATGAAAAAATATGCTAAAAACCCCGAATTGTTGATATTTAAGGAGTTATGGCCATTTTAAAATACCCTATTTTTCCTCTTTAAAAAACTCAATGAAAAAATATGCTAAAAACCCCGAATTGTTGATATTTGAGGAGTTATGGCCATTTTAAAATACCCTATTTTCCCTCTTTAAAAAACTCAATGAAAAAATATGCTAAAAACCCCGAATTGTTGATATTTAAGGAGTTATGGCCATTTTAAAATACCCTATTTTTCCTCTTTAAAAAACTCAATGAAAAAATATGCTAAAAACCCCGAATTGTTGATATTTAAGGAGTTATGGCCGAATTGTTGATATTTAAGGAGTTATGGCCATTTTAAAATACCCTATTTTTCCTCTTTAAAAAACTCAATGAAAAAATATGCTAAAAACCCCGAATTGTTGATATTTAAGGAGTTATGGCCATTTTAAAATACCCTATTTTTCCTCGTTAAAAAACTCAATGAAAAAATATGCTAAAAACCCCGAATTGTTGATATTTAAGGAGTTATGGCCATTTTAAAATACCCTATTTTTCTTCTTTAAAAAACTCAATGAAAAAATATGCTAAAAACCCCGAATTGTTGATATTTAAGGAGTTATGGCCATTTTAAAATACCCTATTTTTCTTCTTTAAAAAACTCAATGAAAAAATATGCTAAAAACCCCGAATTGTTGATATTTAAGGAGTTATGGCCATTTTAAAATACCCTATTTTTCCTCTTTAAAAAACTCAATGAAAAAATATGCTAAAAACCCCGAATTGTTGATATTTAAGGAGTTATGGCCATTTTAAAATACCCTATTTTTCCTCTTTAAAAAACTCAATGAAAAAATATGCTAAAAACCCCGAATTGTTGATATTTAAGGAGTTATGGCCATTTTAAAATACCCTATTTTTCCTCTTTAAAAAACTCAATGAAAAAATATGCTAAAAACCCCGAATTGTTGATATTTAAGGAGTTATGGCCATTTTAAAATACCCTATTTTTCTTCTTTAAAAAACTCAATGAAAAAGTATGCTAAAAACCCTGAATTGTTGATATTTAAGGAGTTATGGCCATTTTAAAATACCCTATTTTTCCTCTTTAAAAAACTCAATGAAAAAGTATGCTAAAAACCCCGAATTGTTGATATTTAAGGAGTTATGGCCATTTTAAAATACCCTATTTTTCCTCTTTAAAAAACTCAATGAAAAAGTATGCTAAAAACCCTGAATTGTTGATATTTAACGAGTTATGGCCTTTTTAATATACCCTATTTTTCCTATTTAAAAAACTCAATGAAAAAGTATGCTAAAAACCCCGAATTGTTGATATTTAAGGAGTTATGGCCATTTTAAAATACCCTATTTTTCCTCTTTAAAAAACTCAATGAAAAAATATGCTAAAAACTCCGAATTGTTGATATTTAAGGAGTTATGGCCATTTTAAAATACCCTATTTTTCCTCTTTAAAAAACTCAATGAAAAAATATGCTAAAAACTCCGAATTGTTGATATTTAAGGAGTTATGGCCATTTTAAAATACCCTATTTTTCCTCTTTAAAAAACTCAATGAAAAAGTATGCTAAAAACCCTGAATTGTTGATATTTAAGGAGTTATGGCCATTTTAAAATACCCTATTTTTCCTCTTTAAAAAACTCAATGAAAAAGTATGCTAAAAACCCCGAATTGTTGATATTTAAGGAGTTATGGCCATTTTAAAATACCCTATTTTTCCTCTTTAAAAAACTCAATGAAAAAGTATGCTAAAAACCCTGAATTGTTGATATTTAACGAGTTATGGCCTTTTTAATATACCCTATTTTTCCTATTTAAAAAACTCAATGAAAAAGTATGCTAAAAACCCCGAATTGTTGATATTTAAGGAGTTATGGCCATTTTAAAATACCCTATTTTTCCTCTTTAAAAAACTCAATGAAAAAATATGCTAAAAACTCCGAATTGTTGATATTTAAGGAGTTATGGCCATTTTAAAATACCCTATTTTTCCTATTTAAAAAACTCAACGAAAAAATATGCTAAAAACCCTGAATTGTTGATATTTAAGGAGTTATGGCCATTTTAAAATACCCTATTTTTCCTCTTTAAAAAACTCAATGAAAAAATATGCTAAAAACTCCGAATTGTTGATATTTAAGGAGTTATGGCCATTTTAAAATACCCTATTTTTCCTCTTTAAAAAACTCAATGAAAAAATATGCTAAAAACTCCGAATTGTTGATATTTAAGGAGTTATGGCCATTTTAAAATACCCTATTTTTCCTATTTAAAAAACTCAACGAAAAAATATGCTAAAAACTCCGAATTGTTGATATTTAAGGAGTTATGGCCATTTTAAAATACCCTATTTTTCCTCTTTAAAAAACTCAATGAAAAAATATGCTAAAAACTCCGAATTGTTGATATTTAAGGAGTTATGGCCATTTTAAAATACCCTATTTTTCCTCTTTAAAAAACTCAATTAAAAAATATGCTAAAAACTCCGAATTGTTGATATTTAAGGAGTTATGGCCATTTTAAAATACCCTATTTTTCCTATTTAAAAAACTCAACGAAAAAATATGCTAAAAACTCCGAATTGTTGATATTTAAGGAGTTATGGCCATTTAAAATACCCTATTTTTCCTCTTTAAAAAACTCAATGAAAAAATATGCTAAAAACTCCGAATTGTTGATATTTAAGGAGTTATGGCCATTTTAAAATACCCTATTTTTCCTATTTAAAAAACTCAACGAAAAAATATGCTAAAAACTCCGAATTGTTGATATTTAAGGAGTTATGGCCATTTTAAAATACCCTATTTTTCCTATTTAAAAAACTCAACGAAAAAATATGCTAAAAACTCCGAATTGTTGATATTTAAGGAGTTATGGCCATTTTAAAATACCCTATTTTTCCTATGTAAAAAACTCAACGAAAAAATATGCTAAAAACTCCGAATTGTTGATATTTAAGGAGTTATGGCCATTTTAAAATACCCTATTTTTCCTATTTAAAAAACTCAATGAAAAAATATGCTAAAAACTCCGAATTGTTGATATTTAAGGAGTTATGGCCATTTTAAAATACCCTATTTTTCCTATTTAAAAAACTCAACGAAAAAATATGCTAAAAACTCCGAATTGTTGTTATTTAAGGAGTTATGGCCATTTTAAAATACCCTATTTTTCCTCTTTAAAAAACTCAATGAAAAAATATGCTAAAAACTCCGAATTGTTGATATTTAAGGAGTTATGGCCATTTTAAAATACCCTATTTTTCTTCTTTAAAAAACTTAATGAAAAAATATGCTAAAAACCCTGAATTGTTGATATTTAAGGAGTTATGGCCATTTTAAAATACCCTATTTTTCCTATTTAAAAAACTCAACGAAAAAATATGCTAAAAACTCCGAATTGTTGATATTTAAGGAGTTATGGCCATTTTAAAATACCCTATTTTTCCTATGTAAAAAACTCAACGAAAAAATATGCTAAAAACCCTGAATTGTTGATATTTAAGGAGTTATGGCCATTTTAAAATACCCTATTTTTCCTCTTTAAAAAACTCAATGAAAAAATATGCTAAAAACTCCGAATTGTTGATATTTAAGGAGTTATGGCCATTTTAAAATACCCTATTTTTCCTATTTAAAAAACTCAACGAAAAAATATGCTAAAAACTCCGAATTGTTGATATTTAAGGAGTTATGGCCATTTTAAAATACCCTATTTTTCCTATGTAAAAAACTCAACGAAAAAATATGCTAAAAACCCTGAATTGTTGATATTTAAGGAGTTATGGCCATTTTAAAATACCCTATTTTTCCTCTTTAAAAAACTCAATGAAAAATATGCTAAAAACTCCGAATTGTTGATATTTAAGGAGTTATGGCCATTTTAAAATACCCTATTTTTCCTATTTAAAAAACTCAACGAAAAAATATGCTAAAAACTCCGAATTGTTGATATTTAAGGAGTTATGGCCATTTTAAAATACCCTATTTTTCCTATTTAAAAAACTCAACGAAAAAATATGCTAAAAACCCTGAATTGTTGATATTTAAGGAGTTATGGCCATTTTAAAATACCCTATTTTTCCTCTTTAAAAAACTCAATGAAAAAATATGCTAAAAACTCCGAATTGTTGATATTTAAGGAGTTATGGCCATTTTAAAATACCCTATTTTTCCTATTTAAAAAACTCAACGAAAAAATATGCTAAAAACCCTGAATTGTTGATATTTAAGGAGTTATGGCCATTTTAAAATACCCTATTTTTCCTATTTAAAAAACTCAACGAAAAAATATGCTAAAAACTCCGAATTGTTGATATTTAAGGAGTTATGGCCATTTTAAAATACCCTATTTTTCCTATTTAAAAAACTCAACGAAAAAATATGCTAAAAACCCTGAATTGTTGATATTTAAGGAGTTATGGCCATTTTAAAATACCCTATTTTTCCTCTTTAAAAAACTCAATGAAAAAATATGCTAAAAACCCCGAATTGTTGATATTTAAGGAGTTATGGCCATTTTAAAATACCCTATTTTTCCTCTTTAAAAAACTCAACGAAAAAATATGCTAAAAACCCCGAATTGTTGATATTTAAGGAGTTATGGCCATTTTAAAATACCCTATTTTTCCTCTTTAAAAAACTCAACGAAAAAATATGCTAAAAACCGCGAATTGTTGATATTTAAGGAGTTATGGCCATTTTAAAATACCCTATTTTTCCTCTTTAAAAAACTCAACGGAAAAATATGCTAAAAACCCCGAATTGTTGATATTTAAGGAGTTATGACCATTTTAAAATACCCTATTTTTCCTCTTTAAAAAACTCAACGGAAAAATATGCTAAAAACCCCGAATTGTTGATATTTAAGGAGTTATGGCCATTTTAAAATACCCTATTTTTCCTCTTTAAAAAACTCAATGAAAAAATATGCTAAAAACCCCGAATTGTTGATATTTAAGGAGTTATGGCCATTTTAAAATACCCTATTTTTCCTCTTTAAAAAACTCAACGGAAAAATATGCTAAAAACCCCGAATTGTTGATATTTAAGGAGTTATGACCATTTTAAAATACCCTATTTTTCCTCTTTAAAAAACTCAATGAAAAAATATGCTAAAAACCCCGAATTGTTGATATTTAAGGAGTTATGGCCATTTTAAAATACCCTATTTTTCCTCTTTAAAAAACTCAACGAAAAAATATGCTAAAAACCCCGAATTGTTGATATTTAAGGAGTTATGGCCATTTTAAAATACCCTATTTTTCCTCTTTAAAAAACTCAACGGAAAAATATGCTAAAAACCCCGAATTGTTGATATTTAAGGAGTTATGACCATTTTAAAATACCCTATTTTTCCTCTTTAAAAAACTCAATGAAAAAATATGCTAAAAACCCCGAATTGTTGATATTTAAGGAGTTATGGCCATTTTAAAATACCCTATTTTTCCTCTTTAAAAAACTCAACGAAAAAATATGCTAAAAACCCCGAATTGTTGATATTTAAGGAGTTATGGCCATTTTAAAATACCCTATTTTTCCTCTTTAAAAAACTCAATGAAAAAATATGCTAAAAACCCCGAATTGTTGATATTTAAGGAGTTATGGCCATTTTAAAATACCCTATTTTTCCTCTTTAAAAAACTCAACGGAAAAATATGCTAAAAACCCCGAATTGTTGATATTTAAGGAGTTATGACCATTTTAAAATACCCTATTTTTCCTCTTTAAAAAACTCAATGAAAAAATATGCTAAAAACCCCGAATTGTTGATATTTAAGGAGTTATGGCCATTTTAAAATACCCTATTTTTCCTCTTTAAAAAACTCAACGGAAAAATATGCTAAAAACCCCGAATTGTTGATATTTAAGGAGTTATGGCCATTTTAAAATACCCTATTTTTCCTCTTTAAAAAACTCAACGGAAAAATATGCTAAAAACCCCGAATTGTTGATATTTAAGGAGTTATGGCCATTTTAAAATACCCTATTTTTCCTCTTTAAAAAACTCAATGAAAAAATATGCTAAAAACCCCGAATTGTTGATATTTAAGGAGTTATGGCCATTTTAAAATACCCTATTTTTCCTCTTTAAAAAACTCAACGGAAAAATATGCTAAAAACCCCGAATTGTTGATATTTAAGGAGTTATGACCATTTTAAAATACCCTATTTTTCCTCTTTAAAAAACTCAACGGAAAAATATGCTAAAAACCCCGAATTGTTGATATTTAAGGAGTTATGGCCATTTTAAAATACCCTATTTTTCCTCTTTAAAAAACTCAATGAAAAAATATGCTAAAAACACCGAAATGTCAATATTTAAGGAGTTATGGCCATTTTAAAATACCCTATTTTTCCTCCTAAAATATCTCAATGAAAAAATATGCTAAAAACCCCGAAATGTCAATATTTAAGGAGTTATGGCCATTTTAAAATACCCTATTTTTCCTCCTAAAATATCTCAATGAAAAAACAAGCTAAAAACACCGAAATGTCAATATTTAAGGAGTTATGGCCATTTTAAAATACCCTATTTTGCCTCCTAAAATATCTCAATGAAAAAATATGCTAAAAACATCGAAATGTCAATATTTAAGGAGTTATGGCCATTTTAAAATACCCTATTTTTCCTCTTTAAGTATCTCAATAAAAAAATATGCTTAAAACCCCGAAATGTCAATATTTAAGGAGTTATGGCCATTTTAAAATACCCTATTTTGCCTCCTAAAATATCTCAATGAAAAAATATGCTAAAAACATCGAAATGTCAATATTTAAGGAGTTATGGCCATTTTAAAATACCCTATTTTTCCTCTTTAAATATCTCAATAAAAAAATATGCTAAAAACCCCGAAATGTCAATATTTAAGGAGTTATGGCCATTTTATAATACCCTATTTTGCCTCCTAAAATATCTCAATGAAAAAATATGCTAAAAACATCGAAATGTCAATATTTAAGGAGTTATGGCCATTTTAAAATACCCTATTTTTCCTCTTTAAATATCTCAATAAAAAAATATGCTAAAAACCCCGAAATGTCAATATTTAAAGAGTTATGGCCATTTTAAAATACCCTATTTTTCCTCCTAAAATATCTCAATGAAAAAATATGCTAAAAACACCGAAATGTCAATATTTAAGGAGTTATGGCCATTTTAAAATACCCTATTTTTCCTCTTTAAATATCTCAATAAAAAAATATGCTAAAAACCCCGAATTGTTAATATTTAAGGAGTTATGGCCATTTTAAAATACCCTATTTTTCCTCCTAAAATATCTCAATGAAAAAATATGCTAGAAACCCCGAAATGTTAATATTTAAGGAGTTATGGCCATTTTAAAATACCCTATTTTGCCTCCTTAACTATCTCAATGAAAAAATCATTAAACTGGATAAAATAGCATTATTTAAATCTCTTGACTTTCCGGCCATCCCGTAAGGTAGCCAACGCCCCGTACACGTGACCAGAAATGAAGCAAAAATTATTGCCCTAAGGATAAAGTATCCTTATATCCTTAAGGCAATGATTTTTGCTTCAATTATGGCCTCGTGTACAGGACAAGGTTTTTAAGGTAACGAAGTTTTTAGCGGTTTATTTTGTATTTAGTTTTCTTATTTTGTTAAAGTTACAAAAATTACCATTCAGCTGATAAAATCAAATGTTTTCAAGATTAATTGCATACTTTAAGGATGCTTAAATACAAAGTAAATAAATTGAATTTATTATTGCGATAATCACGTACCATTCTAACGACACGACCTAATCTGGCAAAAATTCAATTCTAAACAAAGTCAAATGTTACAACCAATTGTTACAGCTTACTTTCAGGGGTGTGTTAATGTCATAATCCAATAACTGCTACATTAACAACAGGGGTTGAATGCCATGCAAATTTGGAAAATTTTCATAGTTAGAGCACGTTTCGCATTGTCTCCATTCCCCAGCAGCTACTCAACGACCAGGGTTAAGGGCCAGGAATGTGAAGGTTGACAAGAATTGTGACCTTTGCTACCTTATTTTACTGTTTCACTTCTTTCCCCCTTTCTCTTGTGTGTTTTAATATTTTAGGGGATGAGTTCAGAATTGTACATACTATTAGAACATTAATTAAACCGTAACGAAACGTGTCGTAACTTTTGGCAAATTTTCGAGAAAATGAGGTGGAGGGGTGAGTGGGTGTTTCTTTGTCTGTCAAAAACATTTAAAAAAACATCATGCCATAACTCTTTGCATTCTAAAATATTCGTGCTATTTGGACAAGTGGAAAGCCATGCAATTGGAATATAAAATATGTCCATTCCAACTATCTTTCATGGTTTAAGTGAAAGGATATTTTCCAAGGAACTGGAATGATGAACGATGTGCTTCTAAGGACCAGCGAAACATATTTGGAATGAAAAAAACAAATCAAATCGATGGGATATGTGTCTTTCACCTAATATTTGTCGAAGACTGTAAGACAGGCGTATTCATACTTTATTAGTTGATAGTAAATTTTGATTTTTTTAAATTATTATTCGTAGAACTATATATATTATATTTTTATACTATATTTTTAAATTTTGAATTTTTTTGTAACATATTTTTAGGGACTAGAAACTATAAAATTATCATGCCCATAAAAAATTTTTTATTAAGAGGTGGATTGTCGAAAATATTTTTCAAGGCTTTGCTGGAATTAAGGTTGTAAAAAAATATTTATTTTTTTTTTAATGTACTTTAAACAAATAATTTTCTAGAACTGACAATAAAAAGGATTTAAGAAAAAATATTTTTATAATTAGAACAGAGTTTGGCTTGCTTGTTTGGGATACCATAGTATTTTGTTGTTGCAAAATCGTCATGCAAAATCCCATTATTGTTGTTTTTATAAAAACAACGTTTGTTTATGAGTGGAGAACGATGGTAATGTTTACCAGGGGGTAAAGCAGGGAATACCTAGGTTTCGGAAAGAGCCACCAATCCTCATCAGTTCCCATGTTTCTTTTTATAATTTTAGTAATATTCTCCGATGGATTTTTTTTTTTGGAAATTTTCAAATTCGTTCCAAATGGAGGAGGCTATTCTAAGTTCGACCCGGCCGAATTCATTGCTTATCTACTTTTTTTAATATTACTTTTTAACAATCAACGCGAATTTTTCCTAACATATTTTCAAGGATTAAAAATTATAAAATTATATTGCCCATAAAAAATTTTTATTGAGAGGTGGATTTTCGAAAATATTTTTCAAGACCTTGCAGGAATTAAGGTTATAAAAAAATATATATATTTTTTTTAAATGTACTTTAAACAAATAATTTTCTAGGACTGATAATAAAAATGGATTTAAAAAAAAATATTTTTATAATTTTAGTAATATTCTCCGCTGGATTTTTTTTTTTTGAAATTTTCAAATTCCTTCCAAAGGACGGAGGGTATTCCAAGTTCAGCCCGGCCGAATTCATTGTTTTTCTACTTTTTTTTAATATTACTTTTTTAACAATCACCGCGAATTTTTCCTAACATATTTTCAAGGATTAAAAATTATAAAATTATATTGCCCATAAAAAAATTTTTATTAAGAGGTGGATTTTAGAAAATATTTTTCAAGACCTTGAAAGAATTAAGGTTGTAGAAAAATTATTTAATTTTTTTAAATGTACTTTAAACAAATAATTGTCTACGACTGAAAATAAAAATGGATTTAAAAAAATATAATTTTAGTAATATTCTCCGATGGATTTTTTTTGTACATTTTCAAATTCCTTTCAAATGGCGGAGGGTATTCCAAGTTCGGAATTCATTGCTTTTCTACTTTTTTTAATATTACTTTTAGACAAGCCGTCACCGTGAATTTTTTCTAACATATTTTCAAGGACTAGAAATTGTAAAAAATTAATTATTATTATTTTATTTTTTTTTTTAATGTACTTTAAACAAATAATTTTCTAGGACTAGGACTAATTTTCTAGGACAATAAAAACGGATTTAAAAAAATATTAAAAAAAAATTTAAGTAATATTCTCCGATGGATTTTTTTTTTTTTTTTTTCTGAAATTTTCAATTTTTTTCCAACTTTTTTAATATTACTTTTTGCCACGCAGTCACCGTGATTTTTGGATAATATAATTTCAAGGATTAGAAATTATAATGCCACATTTAAAAACACATTTTTATTACAAGGAATATCGACACATTTTGAAAAATATTTTCAAGACATCCATGATCTTCATAATAACTCATATGTTTCAAGGACTATCAATAACTATTGTTTAGAATTTATTTATTTAATTATTTATTTATTTTTTTTTTGTAAATGTACTTTAAACAAATAATAAATGGATTTAAAAATAAAAATGGATTTAAAAATAATATTTTTATAATTTTAGTAATATTTTAAGATGTTTTTTTTTTTTTTTTTTTTTTTTTTTTGGAAATTTTCAAATACCTTCTTAATGGCGGAGGGTATTCCGAGTTCGGAATTCATTGCTTTTCAATTTTTTTTAATATTACTTTTTGACAAGCAGTCACCGTGAATTTTTAATAAAATAATTTCAGGGACTAGAAATTATACTGCCCATAAAACGCATTTTTATTACAAGGAATACCGAGAGATTTTGAAAAATATTTTCAAGACATCCATGATATTCATAATAGCTTATATTTTTCAAGGACTATCAATAGCTATTGATTAAAAAGCAAGTAAAATAGCTGTAAGTTCGGCCGGGCCGAATTTTGATTACACTCCACCATATGGAACAAATGCAGCACTTTTCAAAAAAAAAAATTCGTTAAAAATTCTGTTAAAATCTTCAAAATACCCAATTACGGTCTATACGACGACGTGGACCTGAATAGGCAACTTTTGTCACAAGCCATTAAAATATTCCAATGCGAAAATTAAAAAAAAAATCGGTGAATAATGTAGCTAAAATCATCAAAATACCAAATATCGGGAGATTCGATTGTATGTTGGCTATACCAAAACGTGGGTCTGTGCAGGTTCTGTCTTAGGCTGTAGTATCCATTACGAACATTAAATATTAAATTTAAAAGAATTCCGGTGAATAATGTCACTAAAATCATCAAAATACCGAATATCGGGAGGTACCGTTATATGGGGGCTATACGAAGACGTGGACCTGCACAGACAAGTTTCTGTCTTAGGCTGTAGTATCCATTTCGAACTTCAAATACCAAATTTGAAACAATTCCGGTGAATATGTCGCTAAAATCATCAAAATATCGAATATCGGGAGGTACGGTTATATGGGGGCTATACGAAGATGTAGACCTATATGGCCCATTTTCAATACCAAAAATCCTGCAGACATTATATACATTTGGGTAAAATTTTATCAATCTACTTCAATTCGTTCGGAAGCTGGAGTGATTTCCACAGACGGACGGACATCGCTAAATCGACAAAGAATTTTATGCTGATCAAGAATGTGTATATTGGGGGGTCTATAATATAAATTTCGAGGTGTTACTAACGGAATGACAAACTTAATATACCCTCCATATTAGGGTGGGGAGTATAAAAAAAAAACACATGTTATAAAGTATCAATCTGTTTTGCTGACAGTTGCATACCCTCAGGCCTGAGATATATCCCATATTCACACCAGATCTTGTGTTAGTAAAAATATTGGAATGTGCGAAGTTTAGTAGAAATCAGTGGCTTATTTAGCATTTATTGGTTGTTCAATAGTTTAACCGCTCTGTGAGGAAGTTACCAGAAGGAGCGAACCGACACATCACATCTTGGGAAGTGTATAAAAATAATGGTTCGTGTGAAATGTGAAAGGAATCGGCTGCTTATTTCGCATTAAGGGATACATAATTATTAAAAATTTCGACCCGTTGAGTGGTACCAGAAGGAGTGGTCCGAAATATCTCGTCTTCATACCAGATCATGTGTTAGTAAAAATATTGAGATGTGCAAAATTTGAAGACAATTGGAATCTTTTTAGATTTTATAAAGGTTAACCCAAAGGTTAACCTTTAAAGGTTAAAAGGGTAACCCTTTGGGTTGGGGTGGGCCGATATGGTCCATTTTTATTAGGATTTGAAAATTTTGTGCAAAAACAAATTGGATGGTCCTGTCTTGTTCTATAAGATAATTTATTTTCTTTGGAAATATAAAACTTTTGTGGGGGAGCACCAGAAGGGGTGGACATATATTGTCCATCCCCGAATTCGATCGAAGTTTTACAATAAAATTACGATGTAACAACTTTGGATCAAGTCGGGAACTCCCTTCGAGAGTTATCGTGTGCACCAGCCAGACGGACCGACTCTCCTAGATCGGCTCCAAACACCCTTAATCAATGTTGGTCCAAAGAAACCTAGGGTCTAAAAACGTTGCTTCAAAGACACGTTTTGGTAGTATCAAATGAAATATACCCTCTATAGCCATATGACTGAAAGTAAAAAAATATCTGCGAAGGTTTTTAAAATTATTTTCGAGCACTAGTTTCTCATTAGATTCAGTTTTTAATGTGGATGGTCAATGCTCACTCTACATAGCGGATTTCCACTTACAATTTCCAAAAGTTTTCTAAAATTCAACTATAATGTCATCGCATTGATTATTCCACCTATCAAAAATTCCAAATATTCTTGCTGTAAAAGCTTCACATCCATTCACGAACTTCACGTCATTTCACCAACTTCATGCCCTTCATTATTGGCTCGGTAGGTAGATGAGATTGGCGATTTACCCCCTCTCCAAAAGTTCAAATTCAACTAAAAACCAGTAAAGAAAGTCTTAAAGTCGGGCGGGGCCTTTGCTAATTTAGTAGAGCTCCACATAACAATTAAACGTTTTTATGGGAGAATTCAATCATACAAGCTATGATTATAATTATAATTTAAAGTTCAAAAGACTAAATATGCCGATGCATTTGCATCTTTTAAATTCTGACCTGTATTGCCCATTTGATATACATGGGAGCTATATCCAAATCTGAACCGATCTTGATGAAATTTCCCTGAATATCGTTGTTACGGAGTGCATATTACGGCTATGTGTAACAAATATAACAAATCGGATGAACAATATATATGGGAGCTATAGCTATATCTGAACCGATCTTCACCAAATTTGACATACTAGCTTCTAGACTCAATTCGGTCAATGATAAGTGTCAAATTTCATCCCAGTTGGACAAATATTACACGTTTGGTGCACAATAAAAGGTAAATCGGACGAAGTTATATATAGGAGATATATCCAAATACGAACCGATCTCAATAAAATTTGGCAAACGTATTTCGGAGCTGTATTTGATATATTTCCCCAAATATTGTTGTCACAGAGTGCATATTACAGCTGGGGAGGACTAAAATAACAAATCGGATGAACAATATATGTTGGAGCTATAGCTATATCTGAACCGATTTCGATAAAATTTGGCATACTTATTTTGAGGCCTAATTTGGTTGTATGTGCAAAATTCCATACTATTCGGGCTGATATTACACGTTTGGTGCACAATAAAAGGCAAATCGGACGAAGATATATATTGGAGCTATATCTAAATGTTGACCGATTATCTCCAATTTCGATAAGGGTTCGTCCTTGGGCCAAACAAATGATTTGTGCAAAATTTCATCTGGATAGGGCAATAAATGCGAACTGTACTTTGTTTACAAAAATACATGGACAGACGGACGGACGGACATGCATAAATCGACTCAGAATGTGATTCTATGCAGATCATCAAAATGAACTATGGGTCCATCTCGTTTCCTTTTACCTGTTACATACAAATGCACAAAGACATAATACCCTGACCACCTTGTGGTGTAGGGTATAATAAATGTCTAATGCAGCGATTACAGCAACGTTTTCAGAGATGACTAGCCATATCAGCAGCATTTTCATCCTCCTAACAATCGAAAACAGAACTGCTATTTTACTTTCGATGTTGAAGTCATTCATTTGGCAGACATTGATGCTGTCGGAGAATGAAGGACATTGATTTTGATTTTTCAAATGGATGAGAAGTTGTGGACTTATGATGGATGTGGTTTGAATTTCGGCATATGGTACGATGCAAGGTCTATTTTTTGTTAGGAAATATTTTTTTCCCGAACACCAGGAAACAAGAATTTTTAAGACATTTGAGAATATTTCCACTACCAAAAAAAAAAAAAATAAATAAATAAATAAATAAAAAAATAAACACTGATATTTTTTAAATAATTCCCAAAAATTACTTCAAATATCTTTGATTCTGTTTAAAGTTTGAGACCTTAACTAACCTTTCTCAATCCAAATTTTCTCCCAAAATTATTCCAGGACTTTTCAAGGTCACCAAATTAATTATCACAACTTTTCTTAATAAATATTTACCACAACTTCAAAACATCAAAAACCAGTTGGGTTCCTTATTTCAATATCTCATCTTAAATTTTATGATTTCTCACAATCGAAAAAAATCTCAATCTACCATTTCTTCATAATTAGCTTTTTAATTAAATTAGTTCAGCTTTTTTTTATTGTGGCGCCTTTATCACGGCGTCCAAGAAATTTTGTAATTTTTCTTCCCAAATTCATGGTTTTGTTATTCCACGAGGAGAGACCGGAGAAAATATTTAATTTATTTAACGAAATGAAAAATGCTTTATGATGCTGTTGCCATCATTTCGACGTTTAACAAATTTCAGCTTTTATCTTTTTTTTGCCGTTGTTGTTTTCCTGAGTGTTGGGCTATACTCTGCGGGTTTGGCTGGCAGTGTTTGATGTTGTCACAGAATTATGACAAGACATATTTTTCCCGGTGCATTTAACTGGAGGCAAGGTAGGGATTCAGGAGAAGAAGAAGTCGTATATTTTGCTTGCCAGAAGCATCGAAGCATATTTTGCTTGCCAGAGGTGGACATAGTTTATATTGGGTGTTGTGAAATCATTAAGCCAGAGACAAATTGAAGTTTTGGCAGAGAAATCCATGGAATATTTAATATTTTAAAGGACTAACAATAAAAGTAGATTTACAAAAAAAAAAATAAATAAAGTAGTGGTTCGACATATTTCATCTTCACACCAGATCATGTGTTGGTAGATATATTGAGATTTGCGAAATTTGAAGGTAATCGGAATCTTTTTAGATTTTTATAATAATAATTGTTTAAAAGGTTGACCCTTGGGTTGGGGTGGGCCGATATCGTCCACTTTCGCACCTGACTGATAAAAATATAAGAATTTAGGATTAGTTTTGTGCAAAAACAAAATGGATGATCCTACCATGTTCGAAAAAATAATTTATTTTCTGTGAAAATATAAAACTTTTGTGGAAGAGGTACCAGAGGGGTGGACATATTGTCCATTTCCGAACTCGATCTAAGTTTCACAATGAATTTACGATGTACCAACTTTGGATCAAGTCGAGTACTCCCTTCGAGGGTGATCGTGCGCACCAGCCAGACTGACCGACTTCCCTAGATCGACTCCAAATATCCTGAAACAGTTTTGGTCCTAAGAGACTTTGCTTCAATAAAGCACGTTTTGGTAGTATCAAATGTTAGGTTTTTAAATTATTTTCGGGCACTAGTTTCTTATTTGATTCAGTTTTTAATGTGGATGATCATTGCTCACTCTTCATGGCGGATTTCCACTTACATTTTCCAAAAATTTTCCAAAATTCAAGTATATTGTCTTTGCAGTGATTATTCCACCTATCAAAAATTCCAAATATCCTTGCGGTGAAAGCTTCACATCCATTCACGAACTTCTCGTAATTTTACCAACATCATGCCCCTCATTATTGGCTCTGTACGTTAATGAGATTGGCGATTTACCCCCTCCCCCAAAGTTCTAATTCAACTACAAATGATTGCCTAATGCAGCGATTACAGCAAAGTTTTCAGAGATGACTAGCCATATCAGCAGCATTTTCATCCTCCTAATAATCGAAAACAGAATTGCTCTTTTACTTCCGATGTTGAAGTCATTCATTTGGTAGACATTGATGCTGTCGGAGAATGAAGGACATTGATTTTGATTTTTCAAATGGATGAGAAGTTGTAGACTTATGATGGATGTGATTTAAATTTGCACATATGGTACAATGCAAGGTCTATTTTTTGTTAGGAAATATCTTTTTTCGGAGTTCAGGAAACACACCCTGGATTTTTAAGAGATTTGAGAATATTCCCACTACCAAAGACTAAATAAATGTTCGCGATGTTACTGCTAGCATGAACATATTAGCTATTACCTTCTACTACCTACCTTCTACTCTTTTTTGTGTCAATTCTTTTTTTTTGCCGGAGCACATGCTGTCCTTCGATTCCCTTAAGTCCCCCAGTTTGTTGTTAATTTTGTTTTTTTTTTTCGGGTCTTAAACGTTTGTTGATTCAGAGAAGTGAAAATGCGACACTTTGTTTTTTTGGCATGCCAAGAGAAAAGGAGAGCCCGTGAGTGCGCTGACTGTTGGTATATGAAACAATGTGTGTGAATAAGTGTCTGTAAAAAAGGTAACATTTTTTTCTAGCTCTAAACCGGAGTCAAAAATACATTGTGTGTACATGGCAACATCCTACCGCTTCTTGACATTTGTTATGACATAAGATTCTATTACAGAGGTTTCCATAATACAGTGGCAGGCAAGAGTAGAAACACGTGCCTTCACTGAGCGTAATTCCATATACTCTCACAATCAGGCTCGTTTAAAAACAATGTAATCACAGAATAACTAAATTGGGAGAACATAGATTTTGCGACTCTCTGCCCGGTTCTGTCATAGACAAATGAAGATATAGACAACGAAAAGTTAGTTTTGTCTTTTTATCCAGGTGGCTCTCATCATATTTTGCATAGTCAACGTGCTGATTTACGCGTTCAACCCACTCGACTTCGAAATCACATTTTATCATTTTTCACGAATTTCACTTGATTATTCCGGGATTTTTCGATATCATCGCGTACACATTTCTTGTATTATGGAACGATTTTCAACTGATAAATATCCTAGAGATTTTGTTATTTTTAACATTTTAGAATTGAGTGACTTCAATATTCTCACTCAAACCTCTGAAACAATATAGGCGACATCTGCTGATCCGATTTTTTTCGAAGATAAACGGTGAGAGCATTTCGTTGTCTATATCTTCATTTGTCTATGGCTATGTGCTAATATGTAAGATCTCTTATCAAAAGAGTAGGTTCCTGGCGGAAAATGAGAGTTTCTAAGTAAAAAATATTGCATACTTTCAGGCAATCACATAATTATTTCATAACTATGCCATTATTAAATTCCAAGCCATATGGCTAGAGAGGATATATATAATTTGATCGAATTAACGATTTTAGACTCTACGTCCCTTGGACCAAATCCGTTTCAGGACATTTGGAGTCGATCTAGCAATGTCCGTCGCCTGTCTGTCTGTCTGGCTGGTGCGCACGATAACTCTCGAAGGCAGTATCCGATTTGGTCCAAACTTGGTAGATCGTAATATTATTATCAAACTTAGATCGAGTTCGGAGAAGGGCAAGATCGGCCCACTTCTTCTGATAACTCCCCCACAAAAAAGTCGATATTTTCTAAAATAAATTTTACTGCACCAAAAGGGAAAGGCCAATCCAATTTTGCTCCAACTTTGCGAATCCTAGTATTTGCATCAGTGCTAGATCAGGTGATGACCAATATGACCAATATCGGTCCACTTCATCAAGTACCTCCCCCCAAAGGGTTAACATTTTGAATAATTATAACTCTTATAAAAAGTGAAATAAGAGTCCGATTTTCTTCACATTACACACATAAGAATATCTTTATAAGCCTAAGGTCTGGTGTGCAAATGGAATATATCGTTCCACACCTTCTGTTACCTACCCCCACAAAAGGGTCAAAATTTTCAATATCCATGAAACTTATAAAACGCGAAATAAATATCCGCTTCTATTCAGACTTGGCACATATCAATATTTCTAGCAACACAAGATCTGCTATAAAGATGGTAGATACCTTCTGATACCTCTCCCGCAAAGGGTCGAGGTTCTGAATAACCAAAACGATTATAAAATTCGAAATATCCATCCGGTTCTCTTCCTATTTCAAAAATTACAATATTTTTATTAACCCAAGGTTTGGGTTAAATATGTGATATATCGGTCTACTCCTTCCGGTACCTCCCCCACAGAGTATCAAATTTTTGTAAAGAGACATGGAGCTCATAAAGAGCGAAGACTTGGCATATCTCAATACTTCTATCAGCACAGGATCAGCTATAAAGATGGTAGAGATCGGACAATCCCTTCTGGTACCTCCCCCACAAAGGGTCAAAATTTCGAATAACCAAAAGGATTATAAAATGCGAAATAAGCATCCGGTTCTCTTTATATTTCACACATCACAATATTTTTGTGAACCAAAGGTCTGGGGAAAAGATGGGATATATCGGTCCACTCCACCTTGTACCTCCCCAAAAAAGGGTCAATATTTTGAAAATGCATGAAGCTTATAAAACGCGAAATTCAATATTTCCATCAACACAATATCTGTTGTAAAGATAATATATAACTGCGGACTCCTTCTGTATAATATTTATACCGTAGTTATTAGGTCCGATACGAAATGGATAATATTGGCCCATTTCTTCGGAACCCAAATTGGCTGAGGGTATACATCTGTCGGCAAAGCCGACTGATACTCTTTAAATAGTTTTTTTAGAACAGTGTTGGCTTTGTTTTTTCCGGATACCATATTATTTTATTGTTGCAAAATCGTCTGGCTTAATCCCTTTATTGTTGTTTTAATAAAAACAACGTTTGTTTATTAGTGGAGAACGATGTTAATGTTTACCAGGGGGTAAGGCAGGGAATACCTAGGTTTCGGAAAGTGCCCCCAATCCTTATCAGTTCCCTTGTTTTTTGTCTGGGATATTCTCCTTTTTCTTCTTTTGTTGTGAAAATGTATCTATTTTTTGACTTTGTGTGTCATTTCTGTTTTTACCGGTACACATTTTGCCCAATTCTTTAAGCCCTGCTGTTTTTATTAAGTTTGTTTTTTTTTTTTTGGGTCTTAAATGTTTGTTGATTCGGCGAAGTGAAAACGCGACACATTTTTTGGCAACCCAAAAAAAGGTTAACTAGTAGGTGTGCTGACTGTTGGTATGTGTGTATGTGTACATGAAGAAATGCTGGGAATGTTGTCCTACCTCTAAACGGGTGTCTAAAATACAATTTGTACACATGCCAACATTTACAGACTTGTCCTACCGCAACTTGACATGTGTTGGGGCAGGAGACTGAAAATAGAAAGCCTTGCCAGAAATGGGATTTATGAACAAGGATTTTATGTTACGTTCATGTTTTATTTTCATTACTCGTACCGAAAAATAAAATATTATTTTGGGCACTAACATTTTGTAACAATAACTTCTTTCAGATTGTCTCATTCTGTGAAAATTTGTGCATTCTAAGATCTTATCTAACAATCGAAGTGAAAATCTTCTGCCTCTTGAGCCCTCCATGTGTTCTCCAAGAAAAATATCTTCTAAGGAGTTTCTCTAAGATATAGGAAGTCCTTTACGAAAGGGGAGACTCCGTATTCAATGAGAATTTCTGAACACAAAATATTGGCTAATTTTTCATATTATCAGTCTTGCTCAAAATTTATGCATTATTGATGGTAAGAGATTCTCTCACCCTTTGAAATCAATGGCAAATTATAATCGAGAGAGAATACATGTGCTTTTTCGTTGGAGGCTGCTCATAGCTGATATTATTACTTCACACCTACACCTTTTTTATATTTTATACGAAAGAGGAGGTTCCGTACTTAATTTGAGTTTCTGTACAAAAAATATTGCCTACTTTTAGGCAATCACATAATTAGTTACCAACTTCCCCTTTTTCACATTCCAATTAAATTTTTTTCATTCAAACTCTCAAATCAACCAAATTTCCAACTAATTTCCACACGCCAGACGACGCCAAGTGTCACTGGCAAATGTCACATAAATTAACACATCCGGAAAAAAACTGAAACCATTCAAAAACATGAAACCCAAATTGAAAATGATTTATGTGAAATTCAGTCATAAACACTCAGCTCTGACAAATAACCCAAGGAGGAATGCTACAAAACTTCCGCCTAAGTTTATTGGAAATCATTTTATTGGCAATGGTGCAACAACAAACAACGTTGCCATGAAAGAAGTTATGAAAATTTGAAATCAATGGTGGGATAAAGTACTTTTACACGATTGAATATTATATAAGTGTGCCAAAGTTGAGGATAACAAATTTTGCCACTACTGAACTAAAAACAATCAGAGAAATGATGTTGGTCGGTGGGGGAGGAGAGAGGTAGCTGAAATGCTCTACTTATGAGAGATATTCATGGTGGTAAAACGGGATGTCACATTTTTGTTTTATTTCGAAACATTTCAATGTGTCAGCTGTCAGTCTAAGAGGACGCCGAATGCGAAAATATGTAAAGAGGTTATTTTTGCTAGAATTCTTAATCGATTTATGACCTCAATTTTAATTTGAGGAAATACACATGGAAAAAATAAATCTTCTTTTAAAAAAAACTATAAGTTTCTATGGAAAAGTCTGACCTATCCGGATAATGTTTTTATACCCTACACCACAAGGTGGTCCGGGTATTATGTCTTTGGGCATTTGTTTGTAACAGGCAGAAGGAAACGAGATAGACCCATAGTTCCTTTTGATGATCTGCATAGAATCACATTCTGAGTCGATTTATGCATGTCCGTCCGTCCGTCTGTCCATGTATTTTTGTAAACAAAGTAAAGTTCGCATTTATGGCCCGATCTAGATGAAATTTTGCAGAGATCTTTTGTTTGGCCCAAGGACGAACGCTATTGAAATTGGAGATAATCGGTCAAAATTTAGATATAGCTCCCATATATATCTTCGTCCGATTTGCCTTTTATTGTGCACCAAACGTGTAATATCAGCCCGAATTTTGAATTTATGAATTTTGCATATACACCCAAATTAGGCCTGAAAATATGTATGCCAAATTTGATCGAAATCCGTTCCGATATAGCTATAGCTCCCATATATATTTTTCATCCGATTTGTTATTTTTGTCCACCGCCGCCGTAATATGCACTATGTAACAACAATATTTGGGGAAATATATCAAATATAGCTCAGAAATACATTTGCTAAATTTTATCGAGATCGGTTCGGATTTGGATATAGCTCCCATATATAACTTCGTCCGATTTACCTTTACCAAACGTCTAATATTTGCCCAAATGGGATGGAATTTGGCACTTACGACCGAATTGAGTCTAGAAGCTAGTATGCCAAGACTTTCTTTACTGTTTTTTTTTTTTTTTTTTTTTTTTTGTAGAAAATTTTATCCGTATAATGTTTACCCATACAAAACTTTATTCGGATAATGTTTTCCTGTAGAAAAATTGTTTAGGGATAATATATTCCCATAGAAAACTTTATGCGAATAATTTTTTCTTACAAAAATCGGAATAATTTTCCAATACAATAATAATAATTTTCCAATAGAAAACTTTATGCGAATAATTTTTCCATACAAAAAACGTTATCGGGATAATGTTTTTCTATAGAAAAAAAAATTTTTGAAAGTGGGTGTGAATCAGATATAATTAAGTTGTGAAAGTGGCAAGCAGTGAAGTAGTTACATGATTGCCGAAAAGTAGGCAATATTTTTTGTTCAGAAACTCTCTTCGAAAAAAGAAGTCTCCTCTTTTCGTTAGAGGCAATTTTTCTTGGAATCAGCCTTGCTCACAATATATGCATTAGTATTGGTAATAGACTCTCTCGCCCTGCCAAATCAATGATAAATTAGAATCGATCGAGAATACGTGTGCTTTGTGTATACTTTTTCGTTTGAGGCTGCCCATAGCTGTTTGGAATGTACAAACTATCTCAGAAGAGGAAATCTGGATGGAGTTCTTGCTCAATCAATCAATATTGTCCAAAAAATGTTTAATTCATTGGTATACCCTCCACCATACTATGGAGGGTATATTCATTTTGTCATTCCGTTTGCCATGTCCGTCTGTCTGTTGCAATCACGCTATCTTTCGAACGAATTGAGATAGAAGGCTACAATTTTGCACACATATCTATTTTACCAGTAGGCAGGTTACGTTCGTAAATGGGCCATGTAGGTTCACATTTTCATATAGCCCCCATATAAAGGTACCTCCCGATATTCGGTATTTTGATGATTTTAGCGACATTATTCACCGGAATTGTTTCATATTTGGCATTTGAAGTTCGAAAACGATACTACAGCCTGAGACAGAAAATTGTCTGTGTAAGTCCAAGTCTTCGTATAGCCCCCATATTACGGTACCTCCCTATATTCGGTATTTTATTGTTTTTAGCGACATTATTCACCAGAATTGTTTCATACTTGGCATTTGAAGTTCGAAAAGGATGCTACAGCCTGAGACAAAAAATTGTCTCTTTAAGTTCACGTCTTCGTACAGCCCCCATATAACGGTAACTCCCAATATTCGGTATTTTGATGATTTTAGCGTCATTATTCACCGTAGTAGTTTCAAATTACGTATTTAGAATTCGTAATCAGAACAACAGTGTGTGATAGAAAATTGCCTGTGCAGGTCCAGGACTTCGTATAGGCCCCATTTGTCAGTACCTACTTATATTCGGTATTTTGACAATTTTAGGTACAATACTCACCGAAATTGTTTGAGATGTCGTATTTGTCTATGCAGGTCCAGGTCTTCGTATAGCTCCTATATAACGGTACCTCCCTATGTACGGTATTTTGATGAATTTGGCTATATTATTCACCGTTTATTTCAAGTTTCGAATATGGTAATGACTTGTGACAAACAATGCCTATGTAGGTGCACGTCGTACAGGCCCTAATATAATGGCTATATTCGGTATTTTTAAAATGTTAACAGAATTTTTGGCGAATGTTTCTTTTTCGAAAATTTTCAAATTCGTTCTGAAAGGTGGAGGGTATTAAAATTTCGCCCGGCCGAACTTATTGCGTTTTTACTTGTTTTTTTTTTTTTTTTTTTTTTTTTTTTTTGTAACGCCAGTGCGAAATAAAATATGATCCTTACATAAAAAATCGTGTTCGTTGTCCCCATTTCTGGCAAGACTTAAGACCAATGTCACAACACATGTCAATTTGCGGTGCGACAAGTGTGTAAATGTTGGCGTGTGTACACATTGTGTTTAGGACAACACTCTACCGATTTTCTTTATAGGCACTCATACACACACATTGTTACTGCTTTTTTTTTCATATCAAAAAAACATTTAAGACACGAAAAACAAAATTAACAACAAACAGCTGGACTTAAAGGATTCCGGGGACAAAATGTGTGCCGGTAAAAAGAGAATGGATATAAATGTAGAAAAAAAACAAAACGATCAACAATTATGCAAACAAAGAGAAGGAGTAGAATGGGGTTTTGACAAGGGGATTTATTGTAAGAAAGGTCCCCACAGACAAAATATGAAGTTTAAAATGGGAATTTTGTAAAACATATCCAAAAATTTACAATTACAAGGACTGCCGCAGTATCCGGTCCCATTTTCGTTATCAGGTCAGGAATTTCGTTGAATATCAAACTTGACTCCTAATGCCAAATATTTAGTAGAGATAGAAAAAAGATAGAAAAGGGCATTGAAAAACATTTTTGAAAAAAAAAATCTGTATTTTTTTGGCAGGAATTTAAAAATTGTGTTTCAAAGTTCAAAATTTTTGTCAACGAAATTTTAAAAATTTTTCGAAAAATTCACGACTTTCCCCAGAAAATTATTTATATCTTATATCTACAATATTATTAGAACAAGAAAAAGTGTTAAAAGTCGGCCAGAGGAATATTGAATATTGTCAAGAAGTATCAAAAAAAATAAAAATAAATAAATAAATAAATAACAATTAAGGAATATGAGGTCTTTGAAAAAAAAATTCTAAAAAAATCAAAATGTCTTTAAAGGACCTTTAAAACATTTCATAGATTATGTGGCCAGGAAGTCTTCTGAAAATTCTCGATTTTTGTCAAAAAACTTATTTTTTACAATATTTTGGACCAAAACTAATTTACGAATTTTAGGAAGTCCTTAAAAACATTTTCATGCGACATGTAGCCAGGAAGTCCTTTGAAAATCCGCGGTTTTCGTCCAAAAACTATTTTTAAAAAATTTTGGACATCTAGTATTAAAAAAAAAATTAAGAAAATATGCAATGTGTTGCCGGAACATCGGAAAAATATTCTTCCAAAATTTTGAAAAAAAAGTTCTAAAAAGTCACAATTTTTTTAACAGAAATTTCTTAAAAATCCTCACAATTGTTGGTCGGTAAATGATGTTTTTTTGAATCCACAAAAACTCTACTATTCTTGCCCATGAAGTTTTTGGCTAATATTTTTTAAAACCCACTACCATTGGCCAGAAATTCCAGAAAAATTCGACTCTTGACAAGAAAATCCTTAAAAACACCATTTTCCTTTTCATTCAATTCAGGATATTTGTTTAAGAAGTCCACCATTTTCCTTTGTCTTACAGAATTCAGGATATTTGTTCAAGAAGTCCTTGAAAAATTAACAATTTTTTCCAGTCTCTGAAATGTTGAACCATTCGACTTCAAAGGAAATCTTTTTAAAAGAAATTGACAAATATTTTTTTTTACTCTAACCTGAGTGCAGCAGAAAATGTTTAGCTTTATGTGTGATTTACGATTTTCTTACCGTGGATTTTCTTTTTCGACATATCACCTGCTACCGTTAACAAATCTCCATACCTTTCCTTATTAAAAATGCATCCAAGCACTGAGGATATGTGAATTCACTGATGCATGTATGGATATTGAAAATCATGCATACGTGCAGCTCGAAGTTTTCTCAAGTATTTGCTGAGTTGACAACAGTTGAATATGGCGATTATAGCCATATCCATCTCCAAGCAAATTCAATTTAAAATTTCTTATCTCTGATGCTGTTGTCGTTAACTCAGAGAAACCTGAATGGCGGAAAGAGTTTGACATTTCATTGCTTAAAATCGAGGAAATGAAACTCATTCAAGCATCAATACAATGAAGACACTTGTGAATGTGTGATTTTGCATATTTAGCTACTTTTAAATCGTTCTGGTGCCACACGTTTCGAAATTATTAATCACTTTTTGATAATGATAACGAAAGTCTTAATGTAGAAGAAAAAAATCGTTTATATTCTTATCATTTATGTAGTCATCACATGGTATTTCATAATCATTGGGAATGTTAAAAACTTAAAATTATTTAACTGTTTCCCCAATTAAAATGCTTATAACATCACTCATCTGCAGTTCATCATTGATTTAAGTTCACAATTAAAAAGTATTGCATATTTCTAGGCGTCATAGGGATGACTTTGAATCAAATGAATACTATTGATATTGTTATTGTAATAATATTTACAAATGCATGTATATGTACTTATCTTAAGAATACATAAACTGACTCACTCTTTGTGCCTGGAAAAGAATTCTAAAGGGGTGAGAGGGACCACCATACAAAAACGGAATTTTGACAAGGCTTTTACATGAATTTGAATTGTGCATACATTTTATTGTCAATGAATGCAACATAAAGAGAATAGAGAGAGAACGAGGGAGGGGGACAGAGAAAGGGAGAGAAAGAGAGGAAGCGAGACCGAAGAGAGAGAGAGGAAGAGGGAGAGAGAAAAAGTCAATGACCCAGGTCAAGAGGTCATTGACCCCAGGTCAAGAGGTCATTGACCCCAGGTCAAAAGAGGAAGAGGGGGAGAGAGAGCAAGGAAGAGGGAGAGAGGAAGAGAGCGAGGAAGAGGGAGAGAGGAAGAGAGCGAAGAAGAGTGAGAGAGGAAGAGAGAGAGAGAGAGGGGAAAGAGAGAGAGAGGAGTAAAGAAAGAGGAAGAGAGAAAGAGAGAGAGAGGAAGAGAGAGAAAGAGAGAGTGAGAAGAGAGAGATGAAGAGAGAGAGAGAGAGAGGAAAAGAGAGAGAGGAAAGGTCAATGACCTCTTGACCTGGGGTCAATGACCTCTTGAGAGAGGGGGGAAAGAGAGAGAGGAGTAAAGAGGAAGAGAGAGAGAGAGGAATAAAGAAAGAGAAAGAGAGAGAGGAAGAGAGAGATGAAGAGAGAGAGAGAGGAAGAGAGAGAGAGGAAAATAGAGAGAGGGAGAGAGAGAGGAAAGGTCAATGACCTCTTGACCTGGGGTCAATGACCTCATGACCTGGGGTCAATGACCTCTTGACCTAGGGTCAATGACCTCTTGACCTTTTCTCTCTCTCCCTCTTCCTCTCTCTCTCTCTTCCTCTCTCTCTCTCTTCCTCTCTATCTCTCTCTCTTCCTCTCTCTCTCTTCCTCTCTCTATCTTCCTCTCTTGCCCTGGGGTCAATGACCTCTTGACCTAGGGTCAATGACCTCTTGACCTTTTCTCTCTCTCTCCCTCTTCCTCTCTCTCTCTCTCTCTCTTCCTCTCTCTCTCTTCCTCTCTAGCCCTGGGGTCAATGACCTCTTGAGAGCGAAGAAGAGAGAGAGAGGGGAAAGAGAGAGAGAGGAGTAAAGAAAGAGAAAGAGAGAGAGAGAGAGGAAGAGAGGAAGAGAGAGAAAGAGAGAGTGAGAAGAGAGAGATGAAGAGAGAGAGAGAGAGAGGAAAAGAGAGAGAGGAAAGGTCAATGACCTCTTGACTTGGGGTCAATGACCTCATGACCTGGGGTCAATGACCTCTTGACCTAGGGTCAATGACCTCTTGACCTTTTCTCTCTCTCCCTCTTCCTCTCTCTCTCTCTTCCTCTCTCTCTCTTCCTCTCTATCTCTCTCTCTTCCTCTCTCTCTCTTCCTCTCTCTATCTTCCTCTCTTGCCCTGGGGTCAATGACCTCTTGACCTAGGGTCAATGACCTCTTGACCTTTTCTCTCTCTCTCCCTCTTCCTCTCTCTCTCTTCCTCTCTCTCTCTTCCTCTCTTGACCTGGGGTCAATGACTTTTTGACCTAGGGTCAATGACCTCTTGTCCTTTTCTCTCTCTCTCTCTTCCTCTCTCTCTCTTCCTCTTTCTCTCTTTCCCTCTTGACCTAGGGTCAATGACCTCTTGACCTGAGGTCATTGACGTTTTCTCTCTCTTCCTCTTCCTCTTCCTCTCTCTCTCTCTCTCTCTCTCTCTCTTCCTCTCTTGACCTGGGGTCAATGACCTCTTGACCTAGGGTCAATGACCTCTTGACCTTTTCTCTCTCTCTCTCTTCCTCCCTCTCTCTCTCTCTTTTCCTCTCTTTCTCTGCCTCTCTCTCTCTTCCTCTTTCTCTCTTTCCCTCTTGACCTAGGGTCAATGACCTCTTGACCTGAGGTCATTGGCCTTTTCTCTCTCTTCCTCTTCCTCTCTACCTCTCTCTTTCTCTCTCTCTCTTCCTCTCTCTCTCTCTCTTCCTCTCTATCTCTTCCTCTCTCTCTCTTCCTCTTCCTATCTTTCTCTCTCTCTTCCTCTCTCCCTCTTCCCCTCTCTCTGTCTCTCTCTCTTCCTCCATATCTCTATTGCTCTCTCTCTTTCTCTCTTTCCCTCTTGACCTAGGATCAATGACCTCTTGTCCTAAGGGCCATTGTCCTTTTCTCTCGCTCTCCCTCTTTCACTATCACCCACTCGTTTCTCACATTGAAAAATATTCTTTTGAAAGAGCTACAATTTTGCCTTGAAAGCAGGGCTAGGCAAAGAGTATCCCATGGGATATCTGCTTGTACACCAACACAATTGTAAAAAATAAATTGTTTTGCATTTTCTGTCAAAATGGTTCTGGGAGAATATTTATTTTTGTTCGAGCAGTCGATGGGAGATAAAGAAAAGGAGGGAGGAAGAGAAAGAGGAAGATGGATTGAGCGAAAGGAGAGGGAGATAAAGAAAAGGAGGGAGGGAGATAGAAAGAGACATATGGATTGAGCGAAAGGAGAGGGAGAGAGAGAAAGAGGAAGAGAGAGATAGGAAGAGCGAGAGAGAAGTAGAGAGAAAGAGGAAGAGAGAATAGAGGAAGAGGAAGATAAGGGAAGAGAGAGAGCGAGAAGGGAAGAGAGAAAGCGGGAGGGGAAAAGATACAGATAGAGCGAGAGGGGAAGAAAGAGAGAGAGGAAGAGAGAGAGAGAGATGAAGAGAGATATAGAGGAAGATAGAAGAAGAGGGAGAGAGAAGAAGAGGGAGAGAGAAAAGGTCAATGACCCCAGGTCAAGAGGTCATTGACCCCAGGTCAAGAGGTCATTGAACCCAGGTCAAGAGGTCATTGACCCCAGGTCAAGAGGTCATTGACCCTAGGTCAAGAGGTCATTGACCCTAGGTCAAGAGAGAGAGAGAGAGAGGAAGAGAGAGAGAGAGAGGAAGAGGGAGAGGGAGAGAGAGAAAAGGTCAAGAGGTCATTGACCCCAGGTCAAGAGGTCATTGATCCTAGGTCAAGATGTCATTGACCCCAGGTCAGGAGAGAAAGAAAGAGAGAGGAAGTGAGAAAGAGAGAGAGAGA